>NC_050202.1:56215800-56513300 GCF_013141755.1 Anopheles stephensi | reverse complement strand
GGTACTGAGGATGTAACATTGTGCAACCGTCAATTGGAAAAGACTGCACCAACTGCATTGCCACAATGGCAAGCAGTTGGATGGAACGGGGACTCCATAGTCCGCAACCGGTGCAACTCTGCTAACTGAAATCCGTCTATACAAATACAAAAATAGCATCCTAAACCCATTGAGATGCGGCGATTGCGCCGCTGGTGTTTACAGCCAGCAGAAGAGTATCGAGGTGCAAAACCACTGTGTGTGTGTGCCCATCTATAGTAACGCAACGGTCGTTCGAAGCGGCGCGTGATGAAGTCACCGGCTACTAAGATTGTGCCGCTTCTATTCACTCCAGAGAAGATGAGCTTGCTTTGTGCTTGGCTGGTGGTTGCTATACATATTTCCCACCTTGTCTATCTTTCACTTGGTGATGAAACAACCGCCATAAATCAGTTGTTGTTTCTCAAAAATCCGCAAACAAAAAAATGGATCGAAGCCGCAAACATTTTCATTTGCTGTTGGTTTCACAAAAAGAAAATTTTATGACGGCCTTCGGGAAAGTGTCTGTGATTAGCCGAGAGCAGAAACTGGGGCGATGCTCATTAATCATTTGTTTATTACGTTTGCGCTGGTGGTAAATTTGAAGATCAATAAACAGGGTTCCCTCCAACAAAGTGCCAGATCGCTTATAAAAAGTCCCATTATCCAGATCAGCTTTCGAGGCGAAAATAATATGTATTAGGCGCGAGCGAATGGGGCGGCTTTAAAGGGTAAGGATCAACTTACGCCCCAAGAACGGGATTATTTAACGGACCAACCTGTCCTTCGGCGGTAGTGTACGATCATGCCGTTTTATTACAAGGACAGGCAGGGCAAAAATAGTATCGAAGCAAATAACAGTGTAAACCACATTTCTGAAATCAACCCCCGGTACAAAGAGACCGATCCCCGGTACCGACATTGTAAGGTCCAAACGCCTGCCGCTCCAGAGGATTGATTTGTGGAGCGTTCGTTCTAGCTTTCCCACTGGGCTTATGCAACCTCCCCGCCCAACACGCGGGAGTCTTGCGCGTTCGATAAAGTTCCCTACACCTTTCGGTTTTACTCGAGCAAGCAGTTCGAGCGGCGTTTCAGTCCAAGGTTAATCGATGGTACAGAAATGCCATACATTCTAGGCGAGGGCTCCTATGCGAGTGAGGTGGCTAAGAACACCACCACGAGCGCAAGAAACAGCGCAGCAAACTGGCGGGCGTTTGCTGTCTTCGAGCCAGTGATGGATGGATTATAGTTCCGGAAGCGCAAGCGTGCTTAATTTGATCGAGTTTGATCTCCGCTCCTGATCGCTCTTGACACACGTCGATTGGGGTTGCACACTGGCCAGTATCTTAGATTTCGCACAAGAGAAAAAAACGCGGTGCAAAAAGGCACACGAGTGTCGGAATTGTATGTGTCCGGGCGCCCCTGTTTACATGATTACAACCCGGTGGCACAATAAAGGATTGGCACCATAAACGTTCCCCGAGCACTTTATGGAGGCAATCTTTATGGTACGAACATATGGACACTAGCCAATGCGATGTTGGAGCACTGCCTAATTGCGGTCAAAAGTTGACCGCTCTTGTTTGGTAGATGTTTTTAGTTCAGTGATGTGTTTTTTTCTTTTCGGGTACATTTAGAGCAGAGTCAGTTTGGAGTTTGGAGATAGCATCGTGTGGGTTAAGTGTGGGTTAATGCTAAACGATACTCTTAAAGCCGCTTCCCCTCGTTAACCTGGATGCTGTGATGTTGTAAAGATAAGCATTTCATTATAGCGTAAGTGCATTGGGGAAAGTTCAACTTCTCAATTTCCCAACATGTTTAACAATAAATAATAATAGAATAATTTTTCAACGCAATCTTAAGCAATCTTGAATGAAACTCAACACCAACACAATGTCCAATGTTTAATTTAAATTATTGCCAAAAACACAAAAAAAAGACTCCAAGAACACAAACACACGAGGATCAAATTTCACGTTCACTTTCCATTAGATAACGATCGCGTTTTTCGCCTCTCGTTGTGCGGCTTAGATTTCATGCACCAGCGGGTCGATGCCGGCCGGGGTGCATGGCATGGTTGGCTTGTCGATGCAGGTGAAGGAATCGACACGAAGCACAGCAGCAGCAGCAGCAGCGACAAAAAAAGTGTGACAATCGCGTGGCCACATTTCAAACGCAGAAGGGTGCGCTCAATGAAACGGCATTAAACGAGGTTAAAGTCACACTTAATGAAGGTACAGCGAGAACCGTTAAGGGTTGAGTCGCCATGAGCACGTGTGAAAAATTCTTTTCGGACGGGAAAATGCCTTTAAACAAACGTTCTTTTTTCTTAATTAAATCAAGCCCGATGTAAATCATCCCTTCCACTAGTGACTTTATTTCGACTCAGTATCGCTGCACTTGGGCAGCACTGCAAAGGGACGCCTCGGTGCGGTTATAATCAAAATCGCAAACTGGTTCGCCCAAGATGCCCCGTGTACGGTCAAAAACCGACCGACCGACCGGTGCCAGCTAACTCTCTTTAATTGGCTTACGTTCATTGTGCGTTCTTGTTGCGTTTATTTTAGACCGAACGACCTTGTGTGCGAGGAACCTGATCCCCAGTATGTCCAGTATGCCCGGTTGGATTTCGGACCGGACGACAGATGCTGTCGTTGACGGGGGTAGCTCATACGCGTCACTGTTTTGTTCGACCACCACTCACCACCGTGGTTGAAGTAATGTGACACCTGAACGAAGCGGGGTCACCAGCGTGGTTCGTACGCGATTTCCCGGCGAAAGATTTAATGTCGTCCTGCACCAGCGTAATGATCCCGTGCCGCATTAGGAGCGATTGTAATCGGCGTGCCGTTATGATAAATCAATAACGATAATTGGCCTCACACACCCCCCCGCGGCGTTTGTTCAGCGACCGCGTCTATACATATTTTACACCATAATGAGGGAGATGCTTTTGTTTCGTTTGTTTCCGTGCTCAAAACAAGGGTATAAATACGCCTGACCAACCTCCCCCGCCGGGACATCGGCCGGGACACCACCGGGTCCTTTTCTGTGGTTTGCGCATCCTTCCAATCACGTCAGTCACGGAATGCCCCGGCCGGCGAGCGCTTGTGTGGCGACAGTGCTGCTGCTGCAGCTATTAGTGACCGTGCCTCAAATCGCCGGTGACATCCCGGTGGACGAGTCCGAACACGAGCAGCTGCTGTCGGTCGTGCCGTGCATTAGACGGCTGTGCGAGAAGTACTTTCGCTCGGAACGGGCGATGAAGGGTTCGCTCGCGATCATCAACATCAAACCGGATGCGTCCGAGTTTCAGCGCCACATACTGCGCTCGTTCAATGAGAATCCGCGGCACGAGCTGGGCGTGATGGTGAAGGACGCTAGCCGGCCGCACTGGAACGCATCGCACGTGACGGAGAAGGCCAAAAACTATCTGATGCTGATAGCGGACTCGTCCGCGTTGGCGGCTCCGATCCGGCAGCTGCGGCGCCTTCCGACCTGGAACCCGCTGGCCCAGGTCGTGGTGCTGTTTACGGCCGAGCTGACACCGCTCGTGTTCGAGATCGAGGTGCGCAATGTGCTGCAGGAACTGTTCGACAATTCGGTGCTGAACGTGAACGTGATGGTGCAGCGGTACAACACGTCGGTGCTGGAGGTGTGGACCTGGTTCCCGTACGAGAGTGGGGGCTGTGCGGATAACATTGACCGGTTGCGGCTGGTGGACGAGTGCGAGTACGTGCTGCAGGAGGCGGAACCGGAGCGAAACGTTCGTGCGGCGTGGGTATTCCGTGAGCGGCACTACTTTAGCGACTACGGACCGAAGATACCGAAGTACTACAACTACTGTCCGCTGAAGGTGTCGACGAGCATCTGGGAACCGTTCGTGGTGGGCAACGCGAGCCACATCGAGAAGGGTCTGGAGGTGCTGATGCTGGACGCGATTACGGCCCGGATGCGGCTGGTGCCGGTGTTTAGCGTAATCGAGTCGGCCCTTACGACCGCTCGCATTACGGCGGACAATCAGACGGGTTTGTATGCGGATGTGTTGCAGCGGCGGACCGATCTGATGATTGGCGGATTGCATGAGAACCCGATCAGTCGCAAGCTGCTGTCGGCCACGATTCCCTACTACCAGGACGACCTGACGTGGTGTGTGCCGACGGCGCGGCACGCACCGAAATGGCTGAACGTGTTCATCATCTTCAACGTGTGGACGTGGCTGATCGCGATCGGGATCATCTTTGCGGCGGCCGGGCTGCTGTATCGGTTCAACTACGTCGAACGGCTGTACCGGGTCAATTACACCTGGATGTTGCTCCAGTCGCTGGCGTTCTCGCTCAGCGTGTACGCACACTACTGGCCAAGGCGCGTCTCGATACGGCTGTTCCTGATCGGGTACATGTTTTACGGGCTGCACTGGAACGCGGCCTACCATAGCTTTCTCATCTCGGTGCTGACGCGCCCCCGGTACGAGCCTCAAATCTCCACCATCCAGCAAGCGATCCAGGCCGGGTTTGGGTTTGTGGGGGCCGAAAATACGCTCGGCCACTTCGACAAACCGGATGCGGTGTCGCGCCACATAGCGGGCGCGTACCGGGTGTGCCGAAATCTGGACGAATGTTTGGGCCGATTGCGTAGCGAGCGGACGATCGCGATCGCGATGAGCCGGGCACACTCGAGCAATAGCCGTGCGATCGGTGAGGCTGAGCTGTACTGCTTCCCGAAGGCGGAGAACATCTACACGTACTCGGTGAGCATGCTGGCGAAGAAGGACTTCCATCTGCTGCCCAAAATCAACGAACTGATCCGGCGCATCAGCGAGTCGGGCCTGCTGGGCAAGTGGCAGAAGGAGAGCGAAAAGATCCGCATCGACGAGGACCAGGAGGAGGGTGGGGGCGGGGGCGGAGGGGGCGGGGGTGGCGAGAGGAGTGGCGAGGGACAGACGATCTTGCGGTTGGATCATATCGAGGGTGCGTTTTATTTGGGGGCCGCCGGGCTGATCCTCGCGCTGATCGCTTTCATCGGTGAGCTGTTTTACTATCTGGCCAAGCGCCGGTATCGATGGCGAGACAATCTGCTCGATCGGTTCCTACTGTAAAAGGGTGGGGTGGGGGGTGGGGGTGGTGGAGTGGAGAGACAAGAGGAGAACCGTAGGGGTGCCTTTAGGCGCGTGCCATGTGAAAGGAAGTTAGTGACCTTGTGCAAACGATCGAATGCTCGCGCTCTCTTGTAAGGAACTCGTGTTCAAGATATGGTGCGTTGGGTTTGTTGATGCCTTTCAGCGAGGTCTACTGCGTGTGGATGTGTGCGTGTGTGTGTGAGAGTTGTTGGTTTTTTGTGCTACTATTTGGACGAACAATAAGGCGGGCGCGTGCGGATTCGCATAAATTCCATGGTGCGCGCCGGTTCCCTATCGCGGGCTTAAGAAGGTCCGATTGGATTGGGTACTGAGCTGCCAAACTGACGCAGCAAAACTGTTTTTGATCCATATGCACACACACACACACACGAAAAAGCATTCGAGGAACGGCGGTGGAACGCGTTGTCATAGCCTCGTGCTGAAGCAATTCAAGCTGTAGTGGCACTGGCGAGCGGTAATTAGTGCCGTAGCAGCGTCGGTCGATTTCCGGCCGGATTTGGTGCAAAATGCGGAACGCAAATTCCGCTCGATAAGCACGCCGAGAAACAAAATGAGTATTCATGTTTGGCTTGTGAGTTAACAGAAGGTCCCTCGGACTCCATCCTCCATCCTGCCTCGGGTCTTCGTTTAGGGTGCGGAAAATCTCTACACACCCGCCCACGGACACCAGTGAGTGGCAAGGGGGGGATTGTAGGAAATCTTGCTACCCAGGTACTTACCAGTACTCACACCCGCTGGTACTACCATTGAATGTTTGTGTGTTCCTTGCTGTGGCGGGTTGCCCTTGGGCGGAAGTAAGAGAAGAGAATGGTTCGAACGAAGCGGATTTTACAGGTGTTCGAGCTGGCGGGGAATTGGTGTTTGAATCTTGGTTCGATTCGAAATCGATTATGTGTGCCTTTGAACAGTACCAGGAAAAGGTATTCGAATGTGCACGGGAAGAACTATTTATGTACAGAGTTGTAACAGTATTTTAAAGAAATGTCAATAAAGTGTTAATTAATGTTGCCAAATAGCTATGCGCAATCAGCATTCGGTGTAAATGAAGGTTACATTCAATGAGCCTGAGAGAAGTGAATGATTGTAAATGTGGATGAGCTCAAGAGACTTTATAGGGTGGGACGTCTGGTAACATTATCATGACAGGACCAGTCCATATCATTTCAGCGTGAAGAGTGGGATGATCGCGGATCTGATAAGTTCAGAGTTTAGTGTTGCGCTATCACGAAGTATAGGATCGGGTCTCTTTACATAAATGTGTCCTCCGTCCATCGGACCCCTAAGAGACCCCTCTTCCATTGCCCTTCTACCCAGGGGGGCCAAAAACCCTTCCGACTTTTGGCATCGCGACAGACATTTTCAGTGAAGAAATTTCCTTAGGCTGTAGTATTACCCGTTGGCCAGATAGGTGAAGTTGAGGAAGACTTCAGAGACACGATCGCCCATATCTACATTACGTCTGTATTTGATGGCTTTGGTAAGCTTCTCCTACATTAGAGAGCATGCAATCAATGATCATCAGGTCGGATTGCCCTCGCTAAGGGTGGTCCAGATTAAAGTGACGGCAGACAACATTATTAAATGTTTCATTTTTTATCTAGAATATCGAGAAAAGCTTGGTCTGTCTACATTGTTCTATTCAAATGGATTGCAATAATTGTCAGCCTGTCAGACTGGTCTTTCTATTGGAGGCTTTACCCCCCCCCCCAGCCATGTCACTTCACACTAGGTTGACTAACGTGCAATATTTAAACCAAACCGACACAGCGGACAGTTATCTCGCCATACAAACAATAAACAATTAGTCGTTTACTATTTCCTTTACTTTCCGATATGTATGACCTCCCCGTAGGCAGGACCGAACCAATTGGGTTATATGCATACACAGACCGTAGCATATTAGCCTTCAACACAGCGAGGGGGAGGGGGAAAGAAATAAGATCGAGATCGAGCATATGTACGTGCAGTTTTAATTGCACTCCGACCACTTATCATGGCCCCATATTGGCCCATAGCTGTGTGCACCGAACGCACAGGAACGGACAGTTTGCGAACAATGTAGCATTGACATGCAGGGTTGCCGATACTGCCGATGACCGGTGGTAGATCACGATCATAGTGCACCGGGGTAAAGCAATCGCAGTGTTATGTAAAATAATCCAAAGTTCGGGAGTGGTTGGGTGGTTCCAGCGACAGAGCAGTGGGAGTGTACGAAAAACGAATGTTTAAAAAAGCAAATAAAATGAGTGTACGACCCGCCATACCGGTCCGGTGCCCGGTGCAAACTGCATATATGGCAAGGGACACACTTTTTTAGGGCAAAATCTCTCCACCGAAAAAGCGTAAACAGGTTTGGTAATAAAAGTGAGAAGGTGTAGCGGTTTGTTTGAGCGTTTTTTTTGCTTCAGGCCTGTCTGTCTGGGACGGTGAGCTGGCTCAAGGAGGTCCAAAAAGAATAAATCGAGAGTCGAGTTCTCGGCGACAAGGATGGATTGGTTCGGGAGCGACGGGCAAGTCACCAGGTTCGGGTGGCCCGAGGTCGAGTCTTATAGCCACCGAGAACAAGAGCATAACGAGCCTTTTATTGGCGGCGAGTCTATTCCACTGCCTGCCTGACCGTCCGGCGCGTGTGATCTTGTTATGATTATTTTATTAAGGAACCGAGCAAAACAAAATCACACCAGAAAGTTGCATTTTCATCGTCCGGCCAAGGTCGTCTCAAGAGCAAGAATTCGTGTGCAGTGGGTGAAGCAGAGCAGAGAGCGAAAAAAAGTCTACTACAAGCCCGTTGTTACTGCTCACCGGCTGACAGTTGGCCAGATGGCATGGCATGACCTGTTTCGTAACATTTCGCAAGGGATGTAGAGAAAAACGAAATACTTTAACTATGGACGGACAGTAAGTGAGAGTGAATACAGCGTGCCCGTAGGCTCGTCGATCAGCATACGATCGACGACCGATCTACCTGCACTGCCTGTTGATCCTCCCGTAGCAGCAGCGTCGAAAGGGATCACGAACGACCAAACGCTTTACTTACTTCGGCTCTCTGTATTCTGATCACGCTGGTGCGCAACCTCCGTCTACTTTAGTCCGTAACGAACTACTTGGTCGGACACGCGCACCAAAAAGTGTTCTAATGGGTCGTGCGAGCCACGCGCCTGTCAATGTCTGCCTTCTAGCAAATTGTTACCGTGATTTATACTGTGCTTATTTTTTTTTGTCTGCTCTCAACAGTGGTGCTGGAAGGGTTTCTATTTGGGGGCAATCCATTCCGATGGTTAAAATGTCAAACACCGAAACACCGGTGTGGTGTTTGGGAAGCGTGCCGTATCGTGTACCGGGTACCGCGGGGGCCCAAATTAAGCTATCGTCCAATAGAAAAGCGGCCTCACACCTTTTGGGGTGGGAATGGTGAAGCTCGTGGGAAAAATATGTTTCGTTTGCTGATTTGGTCCGGTGAAGCTGTCGAAAGGAAGCGCCAGAATTGCACGAGCCTTGGATGGTGTGGTGTGTGGGAAAGAAATGAGTAAGTAATTTTATTACGGTTTAAAGTAAATGTATATTTGGATGTAGTTTGAGAAAGGTAATTAAAAAAAAAACAGCAAAGCAACAATAGAATAAAAGGATAAAATAAATAATTTTATGAAATATAGTTAAAAATTAAGAAAACAATGAACAGAAAACAACCAGTAGAAACTAATGAAACTAGTGATCGTTTTTGGGACAAAAAAGGAAAATAAAACAAAAGAAGACAATATAAAGCTAAAAAATGAGAGAACATTGGTTACAATGATGAAATCGAAACAAGGTCAAGGGCGACACTAAAGAAGCAAACTATTCTGGGTATAAGCCGTGAGATATATGGTACAATTAAAATTGAGTCTTTTATTTATTTTTAAGGGAAAACAAGAGTTAATAAAATCTAAATAAGTATTATAAGAATTTAAAATTTTTCTTAAATATCTTTTATCCAAAAATATGCGAAAATATGAGATCAATGCGTTCTGTTACCACTAAATGAAGCTACTTATAAATAGAAAAACAGTAGAAAAAATTGTTTAATAAAAAATTGTTATATTTTTATTTCATAAAAAAACTAAACCATTGCACTATGATTCTAACTACACACAGTAACGGACAAAAGACAGTGAATAAGACCACTTTGTTTTAGAATCCTAAAATTGAGGCTATGAAACCGATCGACCGTGTTAAGCGACGTAGTATTTTTGAGAAATATAGTTTAAGATGTTAAGAAAACGATTTTATCATTGGATAAATAGATAAATTGATTATTAGTGTACAATTCTAAGTTATACAATACATACAATCAAATTTAACATTCGAACAATTTTTTATAGTTTTTGGCATCCTCTCTTTCTATTTTTCATCTTTAAAATAGTCTAACTTTGTCACTTAATAGGTTCTTTTTGTTCTCACACTTTTTTTAAATTTTTACAACCAAAATTGATCTAGAAAGTTACGATGTTGAATTTTGGAATGATTATAAGCGTTTTTGATGAAACAAAGTAATTGCCTTATTGTTATTGTGTATTGCACATTGTTTTACTTCTGCTTCTTCTTCTTCTTCTTTTTCTTCTTTTTCCTTTGGTTTACAACCTCGAAAGGCCTCGGCCTGCCACCTCTAGCTCTCTGTGACTTGGTAGTATCCATAGTTGGATACCCAGTCCTGCGTACGGGAAGGCGACCTGGATGGGATTTGAACTTCGATCTTCCGGCACCCGGTCACAAGAAATATTGTTTGTACATTCTTTTAAATATCGAAACCCTGAGAAACAGTGTAAAATAAGCATATATTATAAATTTACAACAACACAGCAATGAAAATCGCTAGTTCTTATTGTGTAAAGCAAAACTGGAATAAAGACAAGGATTATCAGGCCTCGATTATTGTCAATTATCACAATAGTTTACTCTTATCGTATCTCTTAAAAACAACCCCTATTGCATCAGAGGTTGAAATAACTTTACGAGCATCGCTCATAACCTCTTGCCTGCTCTGTTGTTTTACTATTTTGTGAATGCACTTTTTATCGCTACACGAGTCCTTCCTTTTGTTTCGTTTTGTGTTTGTAGCTGGAGTGTCATAAAAAAACAGCACAGCAATGATTGATAGCTCATGGCACTACTGGCTGCTCGCCCACCAATATGACACACTCTCTTTTTTGTCTGCGTTACATTCTATCAAATCCTTTTGCCACAATCGATTTATATGATAGAAACTGCAAAACCGGTTCGTAGTAGCATGTCTGACATTTATTAGATTGTTAGCGGCCGTTTCCAAAAACAAAACAAAAAACCTTCTCAAATTACGGAACTTTTGTCTGTTTTATTTTCCTAAGCACCCGATTGGCACGTGCAAAAGGACGACGTTTGGAAAGGATTTCTTCGTGCCAATGTTTTTTTTGCTTTGTTTGCTGGTTGGTGTTTTTGATCGTGGTGCGTCAAGATGGAAGGAGCGAACAGCGCGCTGGGCATCGTCCAGCTAGCCAGCCAGCCCGTTTTTCGTTCGCACGCGCATCGATCGGTCGCACAAAACGCATCAAAAGAGCCTCGCCAACCGACGCACGCTCACAGTTGCCGTTCGGTCGCGAATCGGTGCAGACCGTCTTTTCCCGTAGCTCGTCTCTGTGTTCGGTGTGCGCACTCGCGCTCCCTCGTGTGTGTGTGTGTGTCGGTGAGGTGCTGTGTTCCATTGTGCGGGCCCCTCGGCAGTGCTTCAAGTGGCCAGTGTTTCCGAGACAATGTAAGTGTCCTTAGAACCAGAACACGAAAGTGAAAGGTGCCCATGAACGGTGCGAGCTGGTGGCAAGGCAAGCACGATGCAGCTGGTGGGCCACCCCGGAGTTGCAACCGGTCCGGATGGCCCTATACCATAGGCGAACGGGACCTGCAAGGCGAGCCCACCGGGTTGTACATTCTGTGTCAGCGACTGTGTGCCGGATGCAGCAGCGGACTGCACTCTCGATCAAGCAGTGCGCTAATTGCTCTCGATCGGGACCTCAGAATGTGGTCTTTCCATCGGGAAAAGGGGTTTCCCGTTAGTGGAGCAGATGGTTCGAGCAGTTCCAGGAATGGACCATCGCTCTTTTGTCGGTGGGAATGATTCCGATGCCGGACCGTACACATTGCATGCGTTGGCCTTGAGTAGTGGATCGATCGAGAAACGATCGTTAAGCAGCGCGCGAAGCGCGAGATGGCCCGTTTGCATAATGCTCCGTTTATGATCCGATCGCTTTGGATGTGTGCAACCGTGATGTATGTGTCCCCGGTCGTGCGTGTGTGTGTCTGTGTGCCTTATGCTACACTTTAAGGTGTGACGAATTTCATGCGGCGTGAACTGGGCCGATGCGTCTCCGGAACGAACAATGGCCCGGCGCCGAATGACACGGGTCGCTAAGTGAGACACGTTGTACGGACAATCGTCATGGGAAGCTCTGCCCCCAGTTGTGTTTATGTGCCAGAAAATGTGAACGACATGCATATTGTGTAAATAGAGTCATTTAGAGGGGGGGCCCATTTTTCACGGCAATCCCCTGGTCGGTTGAGCGGCCTCTCGGCCTGGCGGTTGGGAAATGTGGCGTTCGCTCCTCGTTTCCCTTTTCCGAGGTGGTTCGCGCCAATGCCAGACAAACCTGCTGCAATCCGGATTTTGTAAGGTTGTCCGCTCCCTGTTCCGCGAAGGTCCCGCCCGATGGAAGTCTGAGGTTGACTACGAATCGGCGCGTGGAGACTCTCGCGGGAGACTTAATTAGCGAAACGTGTGTGGGATTTTCGCGCATGGACTCTCAATCGCTTGCCGGACATTGCCAGCTTTTCGCTGAAGTTTCCGCGATCGCTTTGACACTGTGCGATTATTTGCTTCGTCGTTATTGGCGTTCGGTACTTCCTTGTGATTTTTACTGCTCGGTGTGAGAGAGTTTTGCGAGCGAACAATGGTGAGCCTTTGCTTCGGCTTCAGTTTCACCATCGTTAGATGTAATTTAATGAAGATTTATTAGGCGAGCTTGTTTTGGCAAGTGATGTTTTTGTTTTTATGATAGATTGATTCATTGATACAATCGCACTGTTGCATAAGCGTTTCTTCACTTCCCCCAGAAGAAAAAAAAAAACCCTGGAGAAGATCACATACACGTCAGTGAATGGTGGATGGACGACGCTATAACGAGCCGTAATTGGGATGAAGTCATGTCCGCCGAAAATACGCACGTAGGCGTATGTGTTTTTGGCCGAGAGTTTTCGTTTTTGCAACAGTTGCCTGCCGGTCAAGGAAAGAGAAGCAATTTTTAACCGATGCCATCTGACCTAACCTTTAGCCGGGCACGAACCTGCCAATTGTCAACGGCCAACAGGTAGTTGAGAGAGAGAGAGGTTGTGCATAAATAATACATTGGAGCGGTATTTTTGCACAACATTACACCAGAAGGGGACTGTTGCCAAAAATGGTGTAATTTTGTTTGTCCATTGAGCCTAATTAGAGAATTGGGAAATCGAAAGCTTAATTCAATTTTTCGGATTAATTTATAAATAATTCATGGGAGATGAGGTACACACATGACTGAGCTACCTACTCGCGCATTAAATGCAGCTAACTACTTTCAACTGAATGGTTGATAAAAACTGGAATACTTTTACTCGAAGCCGTTATGGGTAGTCATGATGCAATACTGAAAGGATAGTTGGGTCCGTTTTTGTAACGATTTCCACCAGCGATTCCGTTGACATTTGGTGTTTCTGGTCGCAATCGAGTTAGTTTGGAGCCTTGCCCAGCTTTTCCATTCGGTCCCGTACGGCGATCGATCAGGTCAAAGCGAGCGGGGGCTTGCCGATCACGCGAGTTCAACGTTTGTGGCTTTGCGTGATGTAATCGATCTGCAACGAATCGCTCTTTCCGTTGCAGCTGCTGTTTAAAAATGCACCGCTGGAGCTTAGTGGCGGTCCTGCTGTGCAGCGGCGTGCTGTGCGCGTACGTTTCCCGCTGCCAGGCTGACGGTTCGCACAAGATGGAGGTCGTCAAGCAGTGGAACCTGCTCAACTACAACTTCCCGTGGGACTACCCGGCCGCCAGCAAAGAGTTCTACAACCCGGAAAATGTCGTCGCCACCGGGCTGGAGGTAGGGTACGATCGAATCTTTATTGCGACACCGCGCCTTTTCTCGGGCGTACCGGCCACAGTTTCGAGCATTCCGCGCGGCACCAACGGTGACTCACCGGTGCTGCAAGCCTACCCGGACTGGACGCACCATCGTGCCGCTACCAAGGAGTACAACTGCTCCGACATTGGGCTGGTGTCGGTGTACCGGTTGCGTATCGATTCCTGCAACCGACTGTGGGCGCTGGACGCAGGTGTGTCCCGTTCGCTGGAAGACTTCGAGGTGACGTGCCCACCGAAAATTCTCGTGTACGATCTGCACACCGATCAGGTGGTACGGCGCATTGATTTCCCGCCCGAGGTTGTGCGACGCGAATCACTGTACACTAACCTGATCGTGGACGAAACGACGTCCCGGCCGGAGAACAACTGTGACGATGTGTTCGTGTACATTACGGACACGGTTGCACCGGGCATCGTGGTGTACGACAGTGGGAAGGATCTGACGTGGCGCGTTAGCCATCCGGCTATGTATCCCGATCCGGACTTTGCCGAGTCGTCCATTCTGGAGCATCGGTTCACGCTGATGGACGGTATTGTGGGGTTGGCGTTCGACATGGAAGCGGGTATCGTGTACTTCCAGCCGTTGGCAACTGATCGGTAAGAAACGTGAGGGGTGGGCAGAGTTCAAACAGATCTTGAAGGACTTCTCTCTCTCTCTCTCGTACAGCATTTTCTCCGTGACCACGGCTGCCCTTCGTGCTGGACCGCTGCCCTTCGGAAAGGATCTGCCCGTGAAGCTGGTGGGAAGAAAGTCCTCCCAAGGTATTGGTCTTGGTGCGTCTCCCCGTGGTGGTACCATCTTCTACTCACCGTTGTCCGAAACGGCCGTCGCTTCCTGGAACCCACGAACAAACGAGCATCAGTAAGTCGCACTTCATGTGCATATCATTTCCAGAAAATGTTACTAACGGTGCCTTTTCATGATCACCTCCCCACAGGATCCTTGTGCAAGATCAAGAGAAAATCCAGTTTGCTGCCGATCTTCGTACACCGGACCGCGACGGTACCGCTCTCTACGTCCTGACGTCCAAGTTCCATCGGTTCTTCCTGAAAAATCTCGACGCCAATGAGTTCAACACGCGCATCCTTCGCATCGATGGTGTGGCCATTCCAAGCGGTCAGCTCGCCACCCAAAGCCACTTGCGGCCAACGATTCCCTACGACACGCTGCACGGAAACGCTTACTATCACCCTTCTGTCGTACTACCGGTACCGTACAAACCGTTGCCACCGGGACAGAGCATTGCACTGCCACCGGCCGCTACAACCTCCAACCCGGTGAGCGTGTTTAACTCGCAAAACATGCCCTTCGGTCATCACGGGCTTTTCACCAAGCAATCGTCGTTCGGACACAGCACCATCCTGGGACAGGGAAAACCATCGCAACCGTTCTTTTCGCTAAACAACGGTGAAAAGTCATTCCCACCCTCGAGCATCGGTTCACGGCCCCAGTACGGAGCAAGCGGTGCACCGATTTTCGTACCGAAGATCAATCAGAACTTTAACGATCTGAATCTGCTGCGGTATCGGAAGAGCGTAAATGCGACGGCTGTACACTGAGTACACCCCCGGGCGATGGTCGATCGTGGATAATCGACGTTTGTACATAGATTTAGTAGAGGACGTCATACACACATGAAGAGATTTTACAGCAATAGTGATTCATACACTGTGACGAACGACTAGCGCTAGCGAGGCGTTTTCAGGCACGACGATAAATGGGATTAGTAAACGAAACAAACAGCGCCATTGAAACAGTAACACTGCCCATAATTGATGTAAGGTTCCGTGAGAGGTAACGCAATAATACTCATCGTAAGATAAGCATACAACGTTTTTTTCTGTAAATTGTATTTAAAAACATAGTGAAGCTCATGCTCTGCAACAATAAAGTAAACCATCATTCCATTCCTCAGTACAAATTGTGTTTTTTTTTTTATTCGGTAATTGTTTTTAGTAATTTTATGTATGCTTTCCCTATCCACCAGCAGCTCTCGACGGTGATGAGCCGAGCATTAATTATAACACTTATATTATATTATATTATATTAATTATTATGATCACAGCAGAAAATTTAAAATAAAACAATAAAACATTTAACTTAGTAAAATCAACAATCAATCTAAAGCATCGATGGAAAACTGAAGAAATGCAGAACGTGAAACAAAAACCGCCGTATAACAGTGAGGTTTTCCATTTAGTATGCCAGTTTCATACTGGTTGCTATGCGCATTGCATACATTTAGGCGCATACATGAGCGTGCGTTTTGAGCTTTGTATGCTGCATGGAAATATTTAAAATAAATGAAAATTAATTTGATTAAAACATAAAAAAATCTTGTTAAATCATGCGACAAGACATATTCTTAAGTGTATTTTTAAAAAGTAAAAAAATCAAATACAAAATTTATCTGCATAAGCCCATAAGTTATTGAGCACCTAGAGACCTTCAGAAAAGACATGTGCCAACATTAAACAGTTGATCTTTCTCTATGGAAAATAAAGCTAAATATGCTAGAAAAACGAGCATCCTGCACACAAAAATCTATATTTTTCTCGCCCAAAAGTCTGTATTCTATGTGGCTCGGACGCAAACAATTCCGGTCGTGCAGAATTTTTCCGTTTACACATCTCCCGGGCAAACCGCTGCGGGCTCCGAACGGTTTTAAAAGACCGTTTCAAATTGTTCCACGTGTGAACCGGCGCAAGCATCGCGTAGTTAATCTCTAATCATCCGTTAAAGATACTATCCATAGCAGCGGCCGGGCACCTAGTTAGCCCGGCTGATTACTGACCCAGTTAGCGAAAAAGCACCGAGTGTGGCAGTTTTTGGAGCAGTTAGCCGACCGGTGCGCGTGATAATTTGCTACGTTCTGGGCGAACGGGAGCTATATTAGATTACCCGATCGCACACCCATTCGTACCGCTGGCGAACGATCTAGCCTTTAGCTACGCACGATTTAAGCCTCCTTTTAAGCGGTGATTCAACTATCGGCGATCGATACGGAATTTGAGTCCAATTTTTTTCAACATGCGCATACTGAGTGCCGTGAGTGGTGAGAACCGGAGCGGTTCCTACCGGAAAATGTATGTTAACACCATCGCTCGTTTCGCGTTCGTACCGCTTAATCTATTGGCGGGATAAGATGGGAGATGAAGATCTATCTCGGCTCGCATCTTAATGCTTGTTGGTGAGATGTGTAAGCTTCCAATGCTTTTCGTACTTTTTTTGATTTGCGAAACAGGCATCAGTTTTTCCCGCCCGTCAGAGGTCATCGAGGGAGGTAAAGCAACTTTCCAAATCGAGCGAGTAAGAAATAGGAGAGGTTCTGCATCTCCATCACGGCCACATCCGAGCTATTCACATCCGTTCAATGACCTAATGGTGGTGGGAGATGAGCACGATTGATGCAGCACTTTCTTCCGTGCTTTTGCAGCATTGAAAATTGGGATTTTCTTCTCGTCCCACATGCACATGTGGCGCAATGCATCCACGTGTACCCGGCAGGTCGTCGGATGCAAGTGAGCAAACTGGGTGAATATAATTTCTTTCGGTTTGTGTTTTCGGAATTTTCGGACAGAAAAAGCTATTGAGTGAGTTTGCTGGAAAAGGCCGATGAAAAGCCGACGAAAGGGTAGACGGGTGAGAGAAAGAAAACAAAACAACTGCGCGTGCTCGTAATTGATTTGACTCTGTTTGGTTGCATTTCTGTGTTTTCAAGTTCTTCTCGCTTCTCTTCTGCTGCTGCATCTGTGTAAGAAAACTGTGTGCTTGCTGTCCGCATTTTTTCTTCGGTTCATCTCATTAATGCTGGCTAGGTTTACGATACTGTTGTTTTGGTTGGATGTTCCGTTCCGTTTTTTTTCTTATGTTGCTTGTTTTTCCTTCGGGAAACTCGGGCGGCAGCCCTGTCTATAAATTTTGTTTACTGTCTCTGTCTGTGTGTGTCTCGTTGCTGTCGTCGAGCAGTTAACTCCGTACATAACAACTGCATCATCTGTATCATGCTTGTGCTAGCCGTATAATGTTGTTGTCCTACTTGCCGCCTCCCGAGGAGCAATCCACGTTGCCTGTTCGTGTTTGCAGTTGCAGTTCCCTTGCCTATCCCGCCTCCCCCCACCCAGACGGTTTTGCAAATTGACTATGGTTCGGAAAATTGGAGAAAATTGTGGCGAGGTCGGAAAAATCGCACACTCAACACGCGTGATGAGTGAGGAGTGAAAGTCGGGGACAAAACTGAGCGTGGAGTCCGGGGCGTGGCGTGGTGAGAATGCACACCGATGCACCGACGTTGGCGAATCGGACGCGAGCGTGAAAATACGCGAAACAATTGAATAAAGCGATTGAAATCGTGTGTGTGTGTGTCAGCGAGCTAGAAGGTGAGAAAAGGCGATAGAAAAGCGAAAATCAAGGGCCTGGGAGGGAATACTTTAGCGGGCGTGGAGAAAGTACGGAGCGAGGGACAATTGTTTGATAGGCGATTGATAGAAATGAAGCGGTGTGGGAAACAGGCAAGAGACGATTGTATGCAGATTGGGTGCCATTTTTGTTTTGTCCCGCAAAGAAGTGTTAGACAAAGGTGAAAGAAAGTTGGAATGTAGCGAGCTTTTCCGCGGGTCACATACGAGGAAAGTCATGCGAGAACGCTAGGGAAAAGTAGGGCCATTTAAAAGAGTTCGAGTAGGACGGGCTATCTATCGGCAAAACGGGCGCAACGTTTAAATAATTTAAATAACTTAAATAAATAAATAAATATGATTCTAGATGGTTCCTGCTGTCCAGCGCCGCGCGGATCGATGACGATGAAGATTTGGGATGAAGGACTTCTGTTGTTCAGCGTGTGAAGAAGAAGGTAGGTAGGTGATGTTGGTGATGATGATGGGGATGAAGATTTTTGGCTGCTTTACGCCTGGTTCTTGGCGTACGCACTGTAGGCCATGTTTTGGGCGACGGCCGCAGCATCGGCCGATCGTCGATCCCAGCCACCGTGTCCGGAGCCACCGCTCGACCAACCGCTACCGTGCTGCTGCTTGCTCGCGACCAGCTTCTTCAGCCCGATGATACCGGCCAGCAGAAGGGCGATCTTGGACACGATCAGCGCCTTGCCAGCGAGCAGGTAGAGACCGGCAATCGCAACCGGCACCATGGCGGCCATCTTCATCATGAAGCCCATGATCATCATGCTCATCATCTTCTTCATCTTGCCGCGGCCTGGAAAAGCGTGAAGGATAGGACAGAATACGGACAGAAAAAGGGAACTCGAGATGAGTAAGGTCTTGAGGTGATGTCGCCAATTTGAAGTTGATTCGAATGAAGATATTTTTGGTACTACTTTCTTCAGACTTCCAAAGAAGTTCTTGAGTGCCCAACGAAAATCTCACCTTCCTCTAAGCCACGGCCAAGCTCCTCGCTGGACAGTTTCGGCAGCGTAACCTGCACCGTGCGGCTGCTAAAGATTCCGGCCACCTTCTCGAGCAGCATGTTCGTCAGTGCCTCATCCCGTGCCTCCAGCCCACGTGGCAGGCTCTGCTCCAGCTCAGCCTCGGTCAGTGGTTTGCTTGGTTCTGCTGCCCGCTCGTTGCGTACAATCTTGAGATCACCGAGCGCCAACGCATCGACACGGGACAGACGATCGATGAAGGTGATGGCGCGCTTCTTCAGACACGGACTGAAGCCGGTCTCAGCCTTGGAGCACTCATCGTACACCCGCACGATAGCCCGCAAGCTCTGGCTCTGATAGTCCTCGGTGGCGGCACTGACCGCAACGACACCAACCAGCACAACGGCAAAGACGGTACGCAGCACTACGGGATTCATTTTCGTTGTCTCGCACTCGTCACACGTTTAAACACAAAACACACACACACACGATCTTCACCCGAAACACGGAAGAAATGTCCTGCGATCACAGACACACACACACGCACTCCACACGCTGGGTTTTTGGGAGATGGCTCGTCGCTGTGACTCGATCGTTGGTTGCTAGATCACTGATGCTGTACTGCAAGCGAAACGTCATATTTATACACACGCCAACTACGGTGTGGCGCGAGCTTTTTCCCGCGCGAAGCTCGCGAACAGTTCCCGCCGCCGAGTGAGAAAGGAAAGCATTGCTTGATGGGAGAAAGATCTTTCTCACTCTCGTGGCGGTGGGCTGGCGCAAAAGTTCAATCTCGGTGGCGGCCCGGGCCCCGCACGCAGACCTTTTCGCGCTTTTCTCGGCGCCGGGCGGAAGTGGGAGCCAAAAAACTGGCAGCCGCCGACCATCTTCCGTTTCGCTCGCCAACAGTCGGAGTAGGATCGGAGGACGAAAAAGGGGTTGGTGAGTAGTGAGTTTCGCTTTCCACGGTGGGAAAAATACGGTCGTACTGGGGGCCGTTTTCACCTAGCGCTTCACCATTCCCGCCTGCCCGGGGACCATGCTATTCTGGAGGATTTTGTGGGGATTTTCAGTTGGAGATTTCGTACCCTGTGGAACGGTAAGCACTGGAACACTCTCTTATCCACCGAGTGACTACGAACGCTTCTACACCGCTAAACTTTGTCCCTTTCGGTAACCTTTACGGGAAGGGACATCTGAAGAAGTCGTCAGGGAAGGGGAGAACTTGACTTTGAAATGTTTGCCTGTGTGTCGCTACTTGTGCAGGCAGCCGCGTGTGATCGCATACGATCGTTTGTTTCTGCGCACTTTGCATATACATATCTTTATGGCCTCCCGGGGCCAGGGCATTAGCGGCCATTTCCTCCGCTTTTTTTTCTGGGATGCGGGGCACAGGTAATGAGGGTCGTGGCGGAGAGTACCTCGGGGACTTGGAATGACTTTTCCCTTTCGATGTGGAATGTGTTTTTTGTTTTGGTTGTTGTGACTGATGTCCAAGAATGAGTCATGGAGCTTCACGATTTTGCACGTTCGACGAGCAGGTGGAAAACATTGGCACTCGACATAAGCCGTCTGCGCCGAGAGATGAATAATTAATATTTAACTTTTCACCGGTTTGTAGCAGCTGGTTGTGATTTATTTTTCCGTATGATCGTTAGGGTGGAAATAGTTGGTACTCTGTACGTGTTGGAGAGGTACCTCGGATATTCACATGACGGTATCATAAAAAGTACACTCGCATGATGAGATACTTGCCATAGTTTTAGACGCTTTTTTTAACTCTTGCCCGTTTCTTGCCGGTTCGACGTCCTGTACCTGGGCGCACTAAGTAACTTTGCTCGCCTACTTTGGTTTTTGCCTACGAGTGTTCCCAGAGGGAAGTAATGAATTTTGTGACCTCGAGCACTATCGCCGTTTTTTCGCTGTGCTGGGAACATACGAACATAGCTCGGCTCGCGCGGGGGGAAACCATGTGAGGTTTTGGCTGTTTATTTTCATTTTATTAGACAAAGAAAGTCACATACACAGGCGCGGGGCAGTGTGTTTCGTTCGCCTTCCGCGGGAAACACGCCCGGGGCTTTATGGGTATGACGGCAGCCTAACCGCGACGTATTTAATGCGTTTTTCGGTAGGTCAAAGTAATGAACCTGTTTGTTAGTGCTTAATGAATGGTGTTGGGGAATGCTTTCTTTAGCCCGGGCTTCCCTCCCTTCCGGTGGACTTTTGCTTTTCTCCCCATATGGCACACCGAACTGGGATGGTAAAGCTTCGGGTAAGTACGATAATTGATAGTAAGATCGTGGATCTAATTGAATGTAGCGCCAACAATTTTTTAAACAGATCTAGTTACACTCGCATCGAAGCGCTGTGGCCGTTAAAGGCCCAGTTACTGTTCGTTTCACATTTTAAACTCTCACATGCATGATTATTTATGGGTTAATAGTAAAACTGATGCGCTTTTAGAAGATGTGTGGTGTGTGGATGGCGGGATGTTTGAGTTATTGGAAAGTGCCTGGAATAGCTGGACTAAGATGTGTTAGTCACATATAATCTCTTTAGTTTTAGATGTTATCTCCAAAGTCCAACCAACCTCCCAAACAATCAACCAAATCCAACCTGGCAGTCTTTACTCTGTTAGTACAGACTTCTCTCGAGTTACTTTTACTTGTAACTGGGCACTCATTAGTCCGTTATGAGAGGACGACCCAAATGGGACTTGATATGCTACTTCTTTCTTGGCACTACAATCACGAAAGGTCCTGCCATTTCTGGCTTACCATGATACCATGTAGCTGGATAGTTAGTACTGCAAGCGAGGAGATGGTCAGCATGGGATTTTAACCCCATCCTACCGTGTGAAGACTTTCACCACTATCACCTATGCCACCGGTTTTCCCCATAGACTTGAAGTTTAGATACCTTTAATCAAGGTGATCAAAAATGGTAGGCCAAGACCAGACCTGGTACTAGAGGTAGTTTTCTTGAGGTTGACGTGTTAAGAAGAAGAATAATAAAAATAATTGAAATTGGCCTTTAGGAATGTTTGGAAAAGTTCAATAAAGTTTGTAGAGGCAAAATCTTGCCTAACAATATGTTCACCATTATTTATAATGTATATTTACACGAGGATCACCGCATATCTTGAACTTTTATACTGATGTTCATATTTTTTTTTAAGGAAATGCTCATGAAACTGTAGGCGTGATTCATCAAAACAATAATCATTTGACTTAAAACTGCTAATTTCAACTCGATTTTTACAGCATAATCAACTTATCACATTAGGAGAGAGTGTTAGCAACAAGCAACCGCGATCATCGTAAGCTTGTTGATTAAATTCAAATCACAGGCCACGTGTTCAACTGCCCGGAAGTAAGCTCTCACTGCCTGCTTCTCGAACCGTGACGACACTTTTTCCCAATAATACTTTCATTTGCCGGGCTCTGTGATTAGTTTGTTGGTGGCATTTCTTTATAATCCCTTATGTTCCATTGCTATACGGCTGGCGACGACACATCAATAATTTATGAACCCTAAAAGGGACTAGGACGCATAAAATTTTATCATTGCGCCACACTACCATTAGAGGGTGCAAACGCTGCAAAACGATCCTCCAAGGATGCGTCCATTTAACCGAGGCGGCCATTCCATTCACACCGGGTTGGATGATGGCGGTGGTCGAAGGTGGTAAACGGTGGAGGGTACAATCACACACACACACACACGACGTCTGTGACCGTCACTTGAAATTAACAATTACAATTTTATTAGATTTACTTTCACCCTGTGCGCGATCGCATCGTGGCACTGGTATAAGTGTGTGTGTGCGCGCGCGCTCGAAGAGCAATAATCTTTCTCGCCTAATCTTTGCTTCGGTGCAGTCGCCCCGCCGAAGATCTTGAGGTTCCGGTGTGTGGTGGAGATGCTTCTTTCGCTGGAAAGTTCCTGCCTGCCAAGCTATGAGCAGGAATAATAAATTTCGGTCCCGTACAAGCGTTGGTCGACGGTGGACACTGGGAGACCGGGTTTTTGGAAGGAATCTGGCGGTTAGAGTCGCTGGTGGGTCGAGTTGAGTTTGGGTTGTGCTTAGAAGTGGTTAGGCAAAACAGGTACGTCCAGTCTAGTTGGAGGGTTGCCCGACTCGGGTCCCGCTAGCTGATGTCAATTATCGTATGTTTGCATGTGCGAAAGCTTCCACTTTCGATTTTCGTTGGGATGATTTAGTGGAGAAGAATATCTTGTTTTGTGGAGTGTTCGAGTGATGCAAACGAGTTTGTGAAAATGTTCACGAAAGGGGGTGGTTGTGATATATTTTGAGGATTGAAGTGAGACTGTGTGCACTCGTATCGCTGGTCGGTTTGCAACTGTGTATTCGTTTGTCCATAATGATTTACATGTAATTCGAGTAGTTCGTGTAAGTGTATAACAGTCGAGTAGTCCTAATCTTAATCCTTAATTGTCTACTGTTTAATTCGTGAAATTTAAATGCATGCTCGAAAATTGTAATATTAAATCCTGTAGTTCAAATGCAGGCAAGATTATATAATTATTCTAATTCCCACATTCCCGGCCACCAAAGAAGGAACTTCTTTAAATTTCATGCAAATGTGAATTCAAAACTAATCGTGTACTCCTGACGCAATGCTTATCTCCTATCTGCCTGTTATCATGTGTGTGTGTGTATATGTGGGTGCGTGTGGGCGTGTGTTTGTTTATCTTGATCCGTGATTGACACTTGTGAATGTAAACAATGTAGCGTGGTTTACAAGTGCGCATTAATCAGTGCATGTGGTTTCCGTGGTTTCAAGATGACTTAGCGGGTCTGGATTTGGTAGAACAGCTAGACGATTAGCTGCGCGGACGATATGCTTCCCTGAAGCAGTGCGCAGTGTAACAACGCGAACTACCCCGTCCTTTCCTGGATGTACTGCAACGATGCGCCCCATGGGCCAAGAGGTAGGATGAACATTGTCTTCCTTAATAATCACCAATTGATTTTGTTGTAGGACGGCTGCTTTACCGGAACAATATTTGGCCCGGGCTTGTAACTGTTGCAGATACTCCGGATACCATCGGGCCCAAATCGATTGGAGATGTTTTTGTACCAATTGGTATTCCTTCAGGTGATTGCTCGGCGTATTGGTGTAATCGATGTCTGGTACCGCTTGCATATTGCCACCGACAAGGAAGTGGCCCGGTGTCAGTGGTTCTAAATCACACGGCTCATCGGATAAAGGTGTTATTGGCCGTGAATTTAAACATTGCTCTACCTGGGCAAGCAAGGTAAGCATGTTCTCCTGCGTGATGCTTGTAGTGCCGATGGTTCTAATGATGTGTTTTTTAGCTGCTTTCACCGCTGCCTCCCATAAACCTCCAAAATGCGGCGCTCTCGGTGGGATGAATTTCCACTTCATCTGATTCGTCGCGCACCAATCAAATATTGCAGCTCGATCGTGTTCGTCGCATTTAAGCATCTTGTAGATGCGATTCAGCTCGTGCGCGGCTCCCTTGAATGTGGTTGCATTGTCGGAGTGAAGTTCCCTGATTTGACCGCGGCGTGCAACCAAACGACGAAGTGCATTTATGAATGCTGTTGAGGTTAAATCGCCAACCAGTTCGATGTGTACCGCTCGTGTTGAAAAACATACAAAAATAGCGATGTATGCTTTGATCGGACTTCTGTTGCGGATGGTTGGTTTTAGGTAGATTGGCCCGCAGTAATCCACTCCGCATACCGAGAATGGCCTTGTTGGTGTGACGCGTGATGTTGGCAGATCGGCGATAGTTTGTTTGATGAGTGTTGGTTTTACCTTAAAACACGCGTGGCAAGTGTGGTACACGGATTTGCACAAATTGCGACCACCAATAATCCAAAATCTTTGGCGCAGAGTAGATAGCAGCAATTGTGGTGCAGCATGCAACTTTTGCAAGTGAATCGAAACAGCTAGTAGTGCGGCAAGTGGGTGCTTTGAAGATAAGATGACCGGGTGTTTTTCTGCTTCTGTTAGTTGTGCGTTAGTGAGCCGGCCACCGATGCGCAGGATCCCGTCGATGTCGATGAAGGGTGAGATCCACTTCAGTTTGGAGTTCTTTGGAATCTCTTTGCCCTTCTGTAGGGCTTGTATCTCCTCGAAGAAAGTGTCTCGTTGTGATAGGTAACACAGTTTGAGTTCTGCCGCCTTGAGTTCGTCCGTAGTGAGAGGTAGTATGTGTTTTGAATGTGCCGTATTTCCCTTGTGAAGCTTCGCGTTATGAATAAAGCGCAAGCCGTATGCAACAACCCTTTGCAGTGTGTGGTAAGCCGAAATTCGGGAAAACAACCTGTTCCGAAATTCGCAGATTGTAGATGTTGTTGCAACCCGTGGTGAAGTTAACCTCTCCTCCTCTGCGCTCTCAGCCTCGTTTGGTGGTGAAGTGTTTTGTGGCCAATCTTCAGCGTTGCGTGCTAACCAATGTGGCCCGTGCCACCAGCGTTCACATGCCAATAGTTTCTCTGGTGTTAAGCCACGCGAGATGTCGTCTGCTGGATTGTCGGTGCCTGGAACATGCTTCCAGCACTGTATGCCGGAAGTTTGCTGGATTTTAGCCACCCTGTTGGCTACGAACGGCTTCCAGCGATTTGGTACGGAGTTCAACCAGTGAAGTACAGTCATTGAGTCGGTCCAACAGATTGTAGTAGCAGAAACCTTCAGTGAATTAATCACCTTCTCGTGTAGGAGTGTGGCCAATCGCGCTGCACATAATTCCAACCTAGCTATAGAGTGTGAGTTAGATAATGCGACGACTTTCGACTTGGCTGTTAGCAGCTGTACGGTGACTCCTTCCAAGCCTTCAGCGCGGATGTAACAACAAGCGCCGTATGCTAGTTGTGATGCGTCAGCAAAGATGTGTATTTGCAGACTTGTGGCCGTGCGTTGAGCTATGTACCGTGGTATTCTCAGGTTGCGCAGTGAGGATAAGGTAGAGTGGAAGTTCAACCATTCTTGCTGTAGGTGCGATGGTAGCTCGCTGTCCCAATCCCACGATCTTCCGTTCTGCTTTAGAGCCCACAGTTGCTGCATGAACATTTTGGCGATGATGATCGTTGGACCCAGCAACCCGAGGGGATCGAATATTTTAGCTATGTATGACAAAACTAGCCTTTTTGTCATGCGGGATGGTGTAGGTGGTATATCGATCCGAAAACGTAGAGTGTCAGCAGCTGGTTCCCACATGATACCTAACGTGGAAACCTGCTTCGAATCCTTCCATTCATGCGTTAGTTGAACTGCTACATCTTCAGACGGCACGGTTTGCAATGCTTCGGTGCGGTTTGAAGCCCATTTCTTCAGTGTGAAACCAGCTGAATTTAACATGCCTGATATCTGCTTCTGCATTTCAATCGCTTCATAGATATCATCGGTACCCGTTAACAAATCATCAACGTAGAAGTCGTTTAGGACAGCGTTCACTGCCAGCGGGTACTCTTCCTTGTTGTCAATAGCAGCTTGTTTCAAGGTCCTTGTAGCTAGAAAAGGAGCTGATGCTGTGCCGTACGTAACCGTCTGTAGTTCAAAGGTTGAGATGGGTTCAGCAGGATCTTCTCTGTACCGGATGCGCAGATATCTACAATCATCGGGACTGTGTAAAATTTGCCGATACATCTTCTCTACGTCGGCAGACAATGCGATGGCACGAGAACGGAACCGAAGGATGATCGATAGGAGATCTTCTTGAACGACTGGTCCCACCATGAGTTTGTCGTTCAACGAGTAACCACTCGACGTTTTGCACGATGCATCGAACACGACGCGAACCTTCGTGGTTGTGCTCGACTCTTTAACAACGGCATGGTGTGGAAGGTAATAGTGATCTATCGAATCATCTGCAGGACTGGTAAGTCGTTTCATATGCCCCAACTGTTCGTATTCTCTCATGAATTTGGCATACTCCTTTTTCATTGTAGGATTACTGTTCAACCGCCGTTCCATACTACGCAATCTACGATCAGCTATTTGTTTCGACTCTCCTAAAACGACATTAGGATTGGGGTTAAAAGGCAAACGAACGACATACCTTCCACTTGTAGTGCGAACAGTTGTTGCAGCGAAATGCCTTTCGCAAGCATTCTCCTCGACCGATAGCACAGGATCCTCGGCTATCTCCTCCAATGTGGCATCGTGTGCAGAAAGATGACACAGCCGCGGACCGGCTGATATATGATGAGAGATGCCGCTGACAACCCAACCGAAACGGGTTTCAATCAGCCACGGCTTGCCTCTGCCAATAGAGCGCTTGCGACCGGTGTGCAGCTCCCAGAACGTATCGCCTCCGATGACGATATCGACTTGCCCCGGATGATTAAAGGTGCTGTCCGCCAATGCCACATCCGGCATTTCCCATGAAGAGATGTCCGTTGGTGAAGTAGGAATGTTTGTACATGGCGTGTCCAGAACCAGGAACGCCATTTCCGTTGAGAAGGGTTGTGTCTTGGAGTGAACGGTGGCGACGATCGAACCCTTGACCAGCTGTACCGAATTGCCGATGCCCGAAACAGCGACGTTGACCCTTTTGCGACTGGTCAACAGCCTTCGAGCTAGGTCTTCCGCGATGAAATTCGATGTGGAACCCGAATCCAATAAAGCCCTTGCTTCGTGGATGTTGCCGTAGTCATCCTTGATTTGGATGTTTGCCGTTGCAAGGAACACATTGTCGTCATCCGTTTGAGCAGACATTGTAACCGTTGTGGGAGGAGTGTAGCGTGGAGTGTGATGCAATAAGCTGTGATGACGCTCCCGACATATGCGACACGAAAATTCCGATTTACACTCCCTCACCTGATGATTGCTGCTCAAACAATTCCAGCACAGTCGATTCGTTGCAACAATGTCTCGTCGTTGCTGAACTTCTTTACCTGTGAACACTGGGCAGTTGCGCAAAGTGTGACCTTCGGAACACTCCAGTGGACACTTTGGCGGTTGGATGAGGGCAGACGAAGGAACAGGAGCCGGGCGAGAAGTAGCTGCATACGCGATGAACCGTCGTTGCACTGGCTGCCGACTGTTGCCGGCCACCTTGGTACCACCAGCGCTTTGATCCATCACGAAAGTGTTGGTCGATTTCAAGATTTGGATCCGATCTTGAACAAACTCGATCACATCCTTGTATTTGTCCCGCGTGAAGTGTACCGAATGCTTTTCCCAAGCCAACAGCGTTTCCCGATCTAACTTCATAAGCAGCATATTCGACAGCGGTGTATCCCACGAATCTACCGGTTCCTTTAACTTCACTAATCCGTTCACGAAGCGCGTGAATTCATCCACCAAGTGGGAAAGCTTATCCACGCACACCGAATGCACTCCGGGGAGATAGTGCATTTTCCGATAATACTCACGGATTAGTAGACGCGAGTTGTCGTACCGTTTAAGCAGAGCAGCCCATGTGATTGCGTAATTGTCTTCCGTTAGAGGTGTGTGCTCGAAGGGTAGTGCAGCCTCTCCTTTTAGCGATGAAAGTAAGTACTGCAGTTTTGCGATGGACGGAAGCTCAGGCGAAGCGTCGATCATAGCAAGGAAGCGATCGCGGAACGACAGCCATTTCGTATGATCTCCATCGAACGTTGGAAGCTCGATTTTGGGTAAGCGTAGGTTTGGTGCGTGCGGTCGACCAAAAGCGAGTGTCGACGAAGCCAAACCTGTCGTATCGTTGACCGCTCCTTCTTCCTTGGGTTGATTTGCACGTAAAAATGATTTCAGCTTCCTGCAACGTTCCTCGAAGTGGATTCTCTCCATAATGCACGCTTCGATTGTTGCATCACTTTCGTCGAGTTCCTCCAGTTTAGAAATAGCGGCGAAGAACCCTGCCTGATGCGATTCCAAATTCTCTAACACCTCCGGAATCTGTTGGGCGTCGTTGGGTTGGAAATCCGTCTGGAACCGCTCCATGGATTTAATGCTTTCCACAGCAATCCTTTTCTTCAACTGCACTGCCTTGATTTTCTTATCCATTGCTTCTCGAAAATATCACACGAAATATCACACGACGGTAACGAACAACTCGTTGGCGCGAAATTCGAAATGGTGGAGTGTAACCGACCGTTGCATGCTCGAAAATTGTAATATTAAATCCTGTAGTTCAAATGCAGGCAAGATTATATAATTATTCTAATTCCCACAGAGTTTGATCATTATCTGGCGGTGGTTCTGGTGCATAACTTTCGATGTCAAATTTACCAACGGATGTGTTAAATTTAAGTGTTATAAACTAAAAAGCAACCATTGATCATTGAATTTTAAAGGTAATAAGAATGTATCATAACGGCTAGCCCTCCTGGTCGCTCTGCCTAGCTCGGTGGCAGAGTATGAGGGACACAGATGAGCTTGGGAGGTTTTCATATTCGATCACGTGGCAAGTGCCCCTAAAATCCTGGTTTCATGGGAGCTCAGGAGATCGTGTGGTCATTCGAATCATGTATAGGCTTAGGTCTAACTCACTATACAGACCCTCGCTAAAAACACGACTACGAATTTGGATTACGGAACTACAATCAACGAATCGACCGAGCTTACTATTTTTTAACTTAGTTTTAAGCAATATGGCCTGGTTGGTGTCATTAAAGAATAAAAAAAATCTGTCAAGAAGTCCTTAAAGAATTGCTCACTTCAAGCACATGAAGCAGATGACTAATGCCAACCCAGGAACCCGTGTCAAACATGACCAACTTACGACTCTCGCTTATGCGTCATCACTTGCTCGAAAACCTCACATGACCATCAACAACTGAGACCTACATCGTCGTAAAAATTTGTCCGAAATTCCAACTGAAGAAAATGGGGTTAAAAATCGCCACCTTCGAAAGCAAAAAAACGAAACAATAATTTAATAATGTTCCAAAACAAAGTGGAAAATAAACGGTAGCAAAATTAGCGAGACTTTCGGCGCCCGTCGAAGCGTTACGAACCGTCCAAATTGTCTAAATATTGATAAGCATCAGCGTTTGTTGCTTCGAAGCGAGATGTGTGACAGGCTTCGGTTGCTTGGATTGTTTTGGACGGAAGCTCTTTTTATTTTCTTTTCACTTGGAATGTAGTACAAAATCTAGAGCAAATCGTTGTACCACAGTTTGTACCAGCCAATTTGGCCCGTTGACAGAAGTTCCGTAAAGAGGTGCAATTATCGAGCTGCTCTTTTCGGCTCCATTTTCCCAGAGCATGTGTGCCGACGAAATTGCAGCTTCAATTTGATGTTTTCATTCATTTATTTATAGTGTTTTTTTTTCACTTCCTTTTTGCGCTTCCTTTCTGCACGGAGCACGTGCACTTTCGATTGACCAACGTTTATAGACGCTTATAGCTCACAAAACCGGCTGATTGTTGCATTTTGCAGATGGCACAAAGTACTGCTAATTGCAAAACTGAATCGCCAACTGAACATACGGTGATCGTTTTTTCCCAAGCGTGTGAGCCTTCGCACCATGGGTGGCGCCCGGCGATCGTGAAAAGCTTTCGTGGAAAAATTTCACCCTAATTTGGCACCCCGGAAACCTCTTCGTTTTTCACCTCGGTCCGTGCGTTGGCTGGCCTCACCTATAAAAATTAAACCGATAACAGACCGAAACGCCGTGACCGTGATCATGGGCAATTAACGCGCGCTCGGGGCGCCTGCAAACGTGAGCAAACGTGAGGTGGCTTTCCCTCTGACGCAACCCGGTCCCGTTACACACACATGTACACGTACCTGCACGGTCCAGCATCCAGCAGCGGATGCCAAACGGGGTGGAAATTTTCGGGCCATCCCATCCGGCCACCTTACATATGTGGCGATCGTTTTTCGCTAATTCGATAAAGGAGAAACGGTTGGAAAAGCGAGAAAATCTACACCGAAAAACACAAACACACACACACACAGGGTCAGTCGCGCGGAAGTGGGCTGTTTTCACTTTTCTTTCACGCCTAGCAGAGCGTCGCGCATGGACAAAGTGGATGGATAAAAGATCTGCATAAACACACACGGAGATGTTTTATCAACGATCACAAGGATTGCGGCACATATGTTGCCCATTATGCTCGATCGTCCGCTGCTGGTCCATGTTGGACCATCCATTTTCCGCTCGGTTGCGAACGAAAGTAACAATGCGCAGGAGGACGTGTGTTGACGATTTGGGGCTGTTGTGCGTCATTTATCACGCTCCGACTGTCCAAGGGAAAGGTGATCGCTTTTCGTGATCGGAAAGGATCGCGAAGCGTAAATCATAAACTGAGACGCGAAGCGCGAGAGCAGAAAAGGGTGCTTCGCATCACGTGACAATTAATGTTCACCGATGATCGGGTGGACACTGGCATTGGGTGAACCAATTGGCTTTCAATCGTTGCGGTATGCTATTGTTTGACGCCGCGGTTGGAATGTTCCTGATCGCGGGGCCGGAGAAAGTGTTGCAACTTGGTTGTCATTCTGACTCGGCACCGGCACGTGGTTCGGTTGTTTCCGTGTCATGGCGTCAACAGCTTTATGAAAACGGGTAAGTCCATTTGCACGGTATGGCGGTATGGCGCGAAACAGCGACAGCAATTGAAGTGATAGAAGATTCGTGTCATACAACGTGAACTGGCGATTGATCTTCTGAATAGCAGCTGCCGAAGGTGTTGTGATCCGATCATACACTCACTCACACACGTCTCAGCTCGGCTGTGCTCATTTGGCTAATCACATTACGATTGACCCCCACGATCGCGTTCATTCACCCCTTCGGAAAAAAGGAAAAACAATATCCCCTTCATCACCCTTCCATCATCCTCTTTGGCACACGTCCGGCCCGCGTATGCTGGAATGAAACGAAGGTGAAAATCATTTGTCACTCGGTGCAGCTGTTTGGTGTGGTGAGATTGTGCGCTTCCACCGATGGAGAAATTTTCTGCATGCCCACGCGTTTGGCATTCTTTGGCGCGAAAGAAAATGATGGCCACGTATCCGCGTGATGATTGGGAGTGAGTTTCGATTGGTGAATTGTGTATGTGTGTGAGCAAAAAGTGTATTTTTCTTCTACGATAAAAGTTATATCGTTGCTGTCGATGCTTGTGCTAATCACCAAGCTTGATTGGAGCATTGCATACAATGGATTTGGTGCTTGCTATTGAAGTTAAGTATTTTTCAACGATGAGTAACGACGAAGATGCCTGATTTGATCTTTGCTACTAATATCAACTATTCCTGAAAAAAAAAGATACAAGTGGCAGACGACGGGGTTCAACTGTGAGAAGTATCGAGGATTTCCAGAGAGTAGCCTTACTCCTTTTTTAAAATTCCTAAGAATTTTTAGATTAAATAACTATAGACCAATATCAACTGAATAATTCTTTCAATTGTAGGTCCTGAGAGTAGCGTAAGTATTTTTTACACCTTATGCATATTACAGGGATCTAAAATTCGCCAATAAAAGCGAAACGTTTTGATTTATGTTTCGCATATATCCTCATTTGTGACGGCAGTGCAGCCACTCGAAAAGCCAACCGTTTGGCCCGCACCTTCCACCCGTCCACCGTCACCTGGATGCAAACATTTTATCAGCGATTTATCAACAACTTTCAGGGTTAACGCGTTGCGCGGCCTTTTCTGCGACGATAAATCATGCACCGTTCCGGGGGAGAAATTTTTCACCACCCCGACTCGGGGTCGAAGCGGGGAGTGCGCTCACTCTGCAATCATTGTCGCTGATTCGCTGACGCTACCGGACGAATGAATTGGCTGCCGTCGATACGTTTTTCCGATCGTGGTGCACCGTGGAACGGTGTTCGATAATCGATTTGAACTCTTCGGAGCGAGTGACGTTCGGTGGTGCAGGTTCAGTCACCTTTGAACCTCAGCAGAAGGGGGAGTGATGTGGGGTGTAATGCCTTACCTCTTGGAGTCGGAGTTGGAGTGGTAAAAAGTGTGTCAAAGTCACGAAACAATGCTGCAGTTAGCTAGCAGGCAGCAAAGGCAGGTGAGGTTCGATGCACTTTGTGCAGCGCATACTTGGATCGGTTGGAATGTATGCGGTTCGTCACGAGCATGATGCTTGCGCTGCAGTGTACGATCGCAATCGTAAAAGCATGGCACGTGTGCTCCGCCGAGCATTGATAAGGCTTAGGGATACTTTATCTTGAACTTGCTCCGTTCTTGAACCTCTACACCTTAAGGGGGTGTCTCCGTCCTGAATTTTCCTGACCCAGCTCCACCACATTATGATGCGGTTGAACGTGGAACACTCTGCTCATTCAATTCGCTTCACATCTCAAAAACGGCAACCTAGTTGTCACTGGCACAATCATTCACCCGCCCGAGTGAGTGTTTGGGGGGATAGGAAGTGTTGCAAACCGAGGGAAAAAAGGGCAAAGTACCCTTGGTGGGGCTTTTATTTTTCCCGTTTTGCTTTCGTCCGACAGTACCGCCGTCGGATGATTGGTAATCTAATGTGAGAAGAAATGATTGTTTGTATGAGATAAACCGATGCGAATGCATGATTCACATCGGCACCACCAGGCATGTGTGTGTTGGTAGAGTTAGCAAAATAGAAGGGAAAAGTGGGAAGTGTACTGCGTTTCGAGCGAGTGTATGCGCTCGTAGCCGTTTGAGCGTTACACAAAATGTAGTTCGTTGGCGTGCTCGCGCGCGCGAACGAGTGGTAGAATTATTTTCTTTACTAATTTGTGAAATGCTGGCTGCGGACGGTGCCAGGCATGCATCAGTGCCAGAATGCGTGTGTGTGTGTGTGTGGGAAAAGGCACAGTAGCACGGGAAAATGGGAACGGGAACGCAAGGGAACAATAATTTTTTTGAAGTATGAAATGGGAATGGAAGGTTCGTCGTCGCTGCGGCTGTTGATGTCTTTCGATCGGTGTATCGGTGTAAGCTGAATTGCCGGTTTCCGTATTTATGTGGGGTATTTGAACGAGGTTAGTCTCGTTTCGATGGCACAGTTTAGAACGATAATTTAAGCTTATTATTTTCTCTAGAAGCAAAAATATTTTCCGAGTTGCTTTAGTAGATTAAGCAAAAATAAATAAATCACCGAGAGTGGCAAAGGCAGTCGCATCAACATTTTTGCATTTCTTTTCCGAAGCCCTTTTTTTGCCCAAGGTTGTTTTTCCAGTGTACAGAAAAAAACACATGTCTCACATGAAACCGGATGAATGTTTTGAATGCGCCGTTGGTTGGCTACACCACACCATTTCCGGCTGGAGCGCGGTTCGGAACCGATACGCTCGTACGCATGCAGATAAAAACAATGTTGCTCGATTACGGGCCGAAAATTTCCACCCAGACGCGGGAGGAGAGAGGCGGGGAAAACACACCGAAAAACTTTAATTCAATTATGCTGACCATACGACATGGCTTTCTCTCGCCATTAAACATAAAAACGGCAGACGCTCTTTCGGAACCGACGCATGTTGCGGAAAGGGTTGCGCCGGCAAGGGACATGGATCGTTTTCGATTAAATGCAACCCACAAAAATTCGTCATAATTATCCAACCGGCACCGGACTTAATGGGTGAATCCGTTGCGAGTAACGCTTAGCCAAAAAAAGGTTCGGTTTTCCAGTTTTTCACTCTTTAGCTTAAATGAGAATTTAATATGTGATCGAGGGTGGGTTTTTGGAAAATCTTTTGGGCACCGAAAAAAAAATGCTTTCACCGGACAAAACTAATGGTAGCGCGAAAATGTGAAACAATCGCTCCACACTAATTCATCGATCGGGCGGACATGGATGAAGGAAATGGCTATTGAAAATTAAATTAAAATCGTCCTCTTTCTCTCACTCACTACAAGCAATACGCTTGATGATCGACGATTCCGATCGACCGACCGACCGAGTAATTCGTTCTGGCCCGAAGGTTTTTCCGACTCCCGATTTGAGAAAGTTGGTGTGCCCTTCCGGGGCCAGCTCCCTGTCGACAGCGACGTGTGATAAGTTTGCAGCACTCACGGCACAGCACATACACACCCTTTTGCGACACTTGCAGGCACGACGGTGGTGGGTCATTTAAAGGGTTTTCCACTTTCCACGGCTACTATCCACCACCACCACCATTCGGGTCACCCTTTGGGATGTCTAGATTGACTTCCCTGTAGCGCTGGCAAAGGTTTACAAATGGACGCAGCATTTACGACTCCCACGGGATGCCATTAGCCTGGTGGCCGGAGGGCTACCAGCCGGCTAGCATAAAAGAATGTAGTGCAACGATGCATCATCATACACGGATGCATGATGAAGTGATTGTGGGCGTTGGGAGAAGAAAAAAAAGCGGATCGGCCTGGGAATCCCTTGTGCCGGCTGAAAGAGGGAAAGTGAACATGTGTGTGGATGGTTGTGCTGGGAATTGGCATGATGGACACACGATGATGGATGAGTTTAGAATGAACTGTATGTTGGAAAGGTGTTGGAAAGCCCAATAATGCGTGCCTTCTTTTTGAAACTTCAAACACATTCCATTATGATCATCGCATTGTTACGTTTTATGTTTATTTTCGTATCGGGTGATGCACGTTATTTTGTTGCTGGAATATTAAACTTCGCCTTCATCATCGCGCTCGGTGAGTAAAGGCAGCAAACTGTAACTGCCATTCCGTTTACCACGAAACGAACCGTTTCACGCGACGCGATCGCTAGTTTCCGACGGAAATGAAGCAGAAGGGTAGTTACATTATTTGAATAACTATTAATTTACATTCCGTCCCACCACGTGCTCGGGTGCCCCGTTGATAGTGAAAACATCCCATTTGACAAGCGCCCAGACCGGACAGGTGCTTGCTAGTTGCAACAATCTGTAACGCCGGCGATGCTAGATGCTTGGAAGGAAACGAGATAGAGGCGAAAATGAAGCGGATGCAACCGTTTTGTGCGGTAGTTTGCCGTCCAGTGGCCACTTTCTTTCGCGAACGTTAAGCACCTGGCTGCAACATGGGGTCATTTAAGGGCTCTCGTGTAGTTGGCGTGTGAAACGAAATCTAAAACATGTGTGGAGAGGGTAGTTACATCGGAAGTGTAGTGCAGTTTGATGCTGGTCGTGGTGGTAGTTGAAGGTGTCGTTGATCGTGGGAGCGAGCGGTATTATTGAAGGCACTCTTCAAGTGATCGCGAACACTAATGACCTTCGATGGAGGTCAGATTGGAGATCGGCAAATCGGGTTTTTGAGTGGAGCTCGAAGTTGAACGGGTAGGGTACGGGTTAACGGTGGCAAGAAGTAGGTGAATGTGTCAAAGTTTGCAGGTTAAGAGCGAATGTGATCGATGCCTTTGGGGCAATGGGTTAGGCTAAAGCGTAAAGAGTTAGAATTGAGATAGAATCTAGAGAAAAATGGCAGAGAATCGACAGAAAATTGAGAGAAAAATTAGAAAAAATGTGTCAGAATCAAGAGCGAAATGAGAGAGAATCGAGAGGGAAATAAGAGAGGAAAGAGAGAGAAATGGGAGAGAAATGAGAGCTAATCGAGAAAAAAATGAGAGATAATCGAAAGAAAAATAAGAGAGATTATACAGAAAATCGAGAGATAATCGAAAGAAGTGTGAGAGAGAATCGAGAAAGAAATGAATTCTCTCTGGATTCTCCTTCATTTTTCTCTCGATTTACTCTCATGTCTCTGTCATCTTTCTCTTGATTCTCTCTCTATTTTCAGTCGATTATCTCTAATTTCTCTCTCAATGCTGTCTCGATTTTCATTATTCTTTCCATTCTCTTTATGAACTCTTCCTCGATTCTCGCGTTATTTCTCTCTTGATTCTCGCTCAGATCTCTCTCATTTCTCTCTCGATTTTCTTTCTAATTTCTCTTCATTTTTCTCTGGCTAGCGACAATAACCAGGTAAACAAGTAATTTTGTTTGACCGATTCAATCTTCGCTATGCCATTTTGATATTCAGGATGCCGAATTACAGGTTTACGGTGGCAATGTGAAATATTGTGAAAACATTCAGGCGCTTTACGATAACTGATTGGCTCTGCAAACCCTGTAATAGAAAACTAAACACAAAGGATACGACGGTGGGACATGTGACGGGGACATCTCTGAACTCGTGCTCCACCAGGAAGGTGTCCGTGAGCGACCCGTTCGGCAAGAGGCGTAGAGGCGAGAGTTCAATGGCTGGATCATGTGGAGTCGAATCAGTTGGAGATCAGATGCAGCAGTGGTTGGAATAATCTAACTGACAGAGACAGAGCTTCTTGAAATAAAATTGGGAACTCATGTCTAACAGCTGTACACATATTTGAGCAATCCAGGAGGAAAGAATGATCTCTTGTCGTTCAATGTTTGAATTCAAATAGATTAGCTCCTGGGCCAGCTTCCTGGGTTACTACTTTAATACGAACGTGCACAGCTGCTTCTTCTACCTGCTACTAGCACAACTAACTTTAATACTTATTGGATGACCAGCTACTAACGGCCTATTTTTTTTTTTTTATTCATAAAGAACGGCCTGGCCGTATTGCTAGCTACTAACGGCCTATATGTCCTCAAAAATGATTTTCATTGAAGAAGAGCTTCTAAAATATCGTGTACAACAATTTCTATCCAAAGACAATTTAATGGCTAAGGATATTCTCTTGTATACCATTAACCCAGGATAGCATGACAAAAATGCTCATGCTCACGTGTAATTATAGTCAGAAAATAACAACACCATTAGACAGGATCATGTGCCGATCAAGATGCCATCCCATCTCGCCATGCTACAACTACACCTCGTGATGGTCGTCAACGTCGATTACCGATCGGTTTACTGCAAAATCATTGTGGCAAGATTAATGGCTTGTAAAACAAGCGATTAACACCATCACCATGGGTCCATGAGAAAGTGGGCACAGGGGTCCATCAGCCGTTGGGAATGCTGCAGATCAGGTCTGGAGATCGGTGATCGAGCGGGTTCATTTGGCAGCAGATTAAATCTGAGCACGGTATGTTGATTGAAATTACAGTAAAAGTAATGATTTGTCAAATTGTCCATAACTGGTAAGTGTTTGGGGGCGAATGCCCGAATCGTGATGCTTTTATTTGCCAGCTGCAAGTTGTTAAATGAAGCTCACTTCTAAGCCAAATTTTGTCTAAAGAAATTGAAAGTGAGCATCTATTGAAACGTGCACAACGGTCGGGTAATTGGTAATGTGAAGCGATACATGCGCTACAGTTCAATCACGAAGGGAAAGGAAACTGCACGACAGTTCTTACCCGTTGCTGGACGCACTGATGATGGACCGGAGACCGGACGACTCATGGTAGAAAGTTAGTGTGCCGGGCGCATACGCTCCACCCAAATTGTGCGCGATTGAATTTGAAAGGGCAGTAATGAGGGAGGCTTTTGTGCATTTCCATTACCTACCGGCCTAAACCAGCCATCGACCGGCCGGTTGATTTATGCTCCGGTTTGAGCCATGCGCTCGGGAAGCAGAGCACCACGACGGATTTATTGCTGTTTGGTTTAGGTGAAGCCCTTCAAACCGATCGCCCGATGGAAGGAACGATCGTTCGACCTTAACCACCGATTTATGTGAGTCACCAGAGATGGACTCGCTCGAGCTGAGCAGGTCATTCGAGGGTTCGCCAGAGCTGGCAACGGTTCCGGTAGCGTCGGTGGAGAACAAACGCGTCCGTTTATGTGCGCTCGGACTCTTTTTTTTTGGGTTGAGTTGGGCGAAAGCAAAAGTGTCTGCAAAAAGGGCACCCGTGTGTGTGTGTGGCTTTTAGGCCATTCTTTGCCGTTTTCTTTCGTATGAGGCCTGGATATACTGCATACCGTCCGCCCAGAGCAGTCCGGAGCTTCAAAACAACGGTGCCGGTTGTGATGTTGTTGACCGGGTTAGGTTGAGTTGGGCGAGAGAAAATGGTAAGAGTTTCCCGCGTGGAACGGAATTAATTCCAGCACAACAAACAAACCGCTCGGTCGGACAGAACGTACCCGTGCCTCTGCTAGTTGAAGTAGGTAAATGTGCCTTATGTAAATATCTTTTGCCGAACAATGTGCATAAATTGCACGTAAAGCCTCGGTTGTCGATGGGTAAGTACAGTGCATGACTCACGTGGTTCGGTTACTTTCTCTGATCTAATTGAGGTAAAAGGCCCCAAAAGTGCAAAACAATATTTAAACAGAAAGCATTGTTAAGTTGGACCGACCAAAGAAAAGACTCCACCGATTTGGCATCAACCTAACAAAGCCCTCAATGGTTGCTAAGTTGCATTTGACGACTTAAAACTCATTATAATCGACTTTATAAGATACGTTTAATAATATTTTACAGTATTACAGAACTCACTTTAAAGATATTTTTTGAATGATAATTCTTTATTTTGCTCGATTTGTTTGGGGAATTTTAATTACACTTTTCAACATCTGCTCGCGGAAATGGAAGAAGACGACAAAGGATTCGCCCGGTTCCCGGTTGCCCGTGGTCACGCCAAGCCATACAATGCACCTGACGAGCCCCGGGCAACGCAAGCCTCTGATGAGAAGGGCGTTGATTGTTGGGGGGATTGAAGGTGAGGACGGCAAGGTTTAATAAATAAATAATTTAAATTAATTATATAAATACAAAACACATAAACCCTTTTGCGCCATGGCAGATTCGCTTCCGCGCCTTGTCGAGTGGTGTATGAGTGGGGGGGATGTGTTTTTGTGTGAGTGTGTTGTTATTGTATGCTGTAGAATCCAGGGTGTGTAGTGTAGTGTTTGTGTACGTTTGACTGATTGGAAGGAGTTGGCGGAGATGTTTAGGTTTGCTTGGCGCACGTTGAACTGTGTGCAACTCCATCAGATAAGGGTTCAGGAACACCTCGCCGGATGAAGACCGCAGCAATTCCTTGGTTTAGTTGATTGGATCCCTGGATTAACGCTCGTCGTGTTCTGGTGACCAGTCCCCCACCCACTGCAGGCAGCCAAAGGTGGCTGGACTGGACGAGCGTTCGCGCGTCGAAGCTCTGCCGCTGCTCCATTCCTTCCGTTCGGCGACACAATGGTTTCGTAGTTGTTGGTGCGTTTATGGCCAGGGTTTCATTTCTCAATCGAAGGGGGGGGTCTCGGGTGTAGGTTTAGTCGTCGTCATCAACATCCACACAGTCACTGGACGTGGCCACCGGGTGGCTTAGTTCTTCGGGACGTGGGCACGGTAGGCGCGGTCCTGCATCACCATGTCGACGGAGTTGCCGAAGCTGCGGTGGAACTGGCCAGCCTCGTGCGTGTCGAAGTCACCGTGGTTGGACGAGTAGGTGTGGCTCTGCTGGACGTGCGGGTGCTTCACGATCTCGTACGTCGTCTTCTCATGGCCCTCCGGCGTGACCAGCTTCTTCAGACCGATGATGGCGGAGATGACGAGGGCGATCTTGCCGATGATGAGCGCCTTGCCGGCGACGATGGCGATCGAGTGGTAGACCATGGTCAGGATACCTCCCTTGATAGCCATTGCAGCGAGGAATGGTCCGAGGTATTTCTTCATCTTCTTGCGGCCCTCCTCGACCAGGCGGCCGGTTTCCTGCTGGCCCGAGGCGAGCATACGCGGCACGTTCAGCTGCAGCTGGTGTCCGTCCATGAAGCGCTGGGCCCGCTGGAACAGCAGCTCGTCGATCTTGGCCGAGGACAGCTTGGCCAGGTCGTGTTCGCCGAGCGTCGGTTCGTTCAGGGCGCGGGTGCTCGATTCGCCGCCGTCCGCTTTCTTCACGATCGACATACCGTCGAGCAGCTTGATGCTCGGCAGCTTGATCGCCCGATCGGTCAGCTTGAGGGCCTGCACCTTGATGCACTTCAGCAGCTCGTCACTATCCTCGCACAGCGAGTACACTTTGCGCAGGGCACGGACCGTACCGTCCTCGGCGGCATATCCTCGGCCGGCCACCGCCAGCACGCACACTACCGCGCACACAAACTTGAACGACACCATTGTTGCCCGGGTGGGAAGATAGGGAGGTTTTTGGTATGTTGGGGTGGGGGGGTGGGTGGGATAGAAGGACAAAAGGAGAGAGACGGGACTCTTCCTTTTTCTTGTAGCCACACAAAACTGGATCGAGCTGCTGCTGCTGCTGCTAGACTACCTACTATTCGATCGGACACTGGATGCACTTCCTTCCGATCTTGGTCGGCCGAAGGTATTTATACTACTGATAGCATTCAAGGAGCTGTGGGCAGATTTTATCGCTCTGGCAGCGTAGGGGCCCACCCTCGAAGGTGTCCAGCCAACCGATAACACACGTTAACACTCACACAGACACATCTCTCCCCGCAGCCCTTCCTCAGCCCTTCCACAGACGATCCTTCCACAGGTTTTGCATCCGTTTCGGACAAATCAGCTGACTGACTGACTGACTGACTGCACCACCGACATCATCAGTATCGCTTCACGTGCAAAGGCATTTGCTAGAACTGTTTTGGAGCGTGAAGAGCCAAGATCCATCCATACATGCGCCTCTGCACAACGCGTGGCACGCATGCAACCGAACTGCACGCCCGGAGGATCACTAGGAACGGCGCTCCGGATGGTGAACGCTACCGATCTTTCTTACCAGCTCCGATGGGGCCTACCCTTGATAAGCAATTTGCGAGGAAGCAGGATCCCAGAAGGGGAGAGGAGAGTCACAGTACGATTTCTACTACTAGCAAAACACGCGGACATGTGGCTGAGGGTGCTGGCGGTGGTGGCGTCGGCGGCTATTCGCCTAACTGCTTCACTAATTTGTGCAACATGCAAAAAGTAAACATGCCTGCAGCGATCAGCGATCTTCGAGGCTTCTGGAGAGCCTAGGAGAGGGTGGGCAAAAGGTGATGGTGAAAAGCTAGGCACAAAAACGAAGAAAATCCATAGATCCACTCCGATCGTCGAAAAGGTGGCAGGGAAGGTGGCCGAGTGGGTGGAAACGAGCCCAACTGAACTAATCCGATCCGGTGAGCTCTGATTCCTTTGAATGGACATGCAAAACTTTTTCCTTTATCACACCCACCTCGGACCCCTTCTCATTGCCCCCCTTCCCCCTTTCCCCCAAGGTTTCGAGCGATGCAGTCAGAAAATGCATTCACGATGGATGCTCCCAGCTTGTGGAAGTAGTGGAAGTGTGCAGAAAGCGAAAAGGAAAACTCAGCTGAAAATTAAGCGAGCGGCGTTCTTTCATTAACCTACGATGGCAAACGCTTGGAAGAAGAGGATAAGGCAAGCTGGAGAAAAAATTAGCAAACACACATACAAACACACACTGGTGAAATGTGCAACACTGGCGCGTGTGTTCACCTGTTCGATGCGCTTTGCAACGGATTTTTACTTTTAATTTGCTCGTTCGAACGTTTCGTGTTTTTCGATTCTTGGCCCCGAAGATGTGTATCTGTGTGTGTTTGGGTGCGGTAAGGGAGACTCTCCGGCCGTTTAGCTGCACGTGCCCTGCAGACCCTGACCATGAATGTAGTGGCAGCAGTTAGGTTTTCTTTTTTGTTGTTTTGGTAGCCAGATAAACAGTAGTTTTCACGCAGCGAGATTGGTTATTTGCGGACCTGCGCGAGCGTTGTGAAGGATGTTGCCCCGAGTTCGATGTCACTCGTTCCACGCGGTGCTGTTGCAGATGTTTAGCAAGAGTTAAAGGGGGTGAGCGTGATTTTATGCACCCCTTCAACCCCCCCCGGAAGTGCTTTGCATATTTAAAAGCCCAATCCCAATGACCCTGGCCTACTGGCGTGTGGCAATGTTTACCTTACTTTACACCGTGGGACACGAAGCCTGAAGCTATTATTGATCGTTACTGGGAGGATTAAAGTCACGTGTTTCCAGGTGTCCGTTATGTCATGTACGGGTGGTAATAATACTCCGGGGAGAGCAGATGAAAATAGGGATTAAAATTAAGTAAGGGGAAGCAATTTTGTAAATTGATTTTTTTTAATAGTTTGGGAAAATTTATTAGACTAAAATAAGTTAAAGACAAGCCTCGAAACGTAAAATGGATGTAAGCGTTAATAATCTCAGAAGAGATTAGTAGTTGAGCGATAATGACTAGTTTTATCAGGATTGATATCATTTGTCAAAACAAACTAACGAGGTGTATCAGGTGTCTGAAATGATGTCTATATTAAGGCCAACGGCACCGATTTCCTTACGGCAGAACCATCAAAGAGAGAGAGAGGCTCAAATCCCATCCAGACCGTTCCCCCGTAGTGAAGACTGACTATCCAACTACATGGTATCATTAAGTCTAGTTAGTCAGAAATGGCAGGCACGACCTAAGAGGTCGTTAGACCAAGAAGAGGGCGAGAGAGAGACAAGGGCGAAGAAGATGTCTAGACTTAGAAATTGCACGTCTTATAGAAATGAAGATCGTTCTCTAAGCAAATAGCAGCAAGCGCTTGTATCCATAAGCGTGGCTCGTGTTATCTGCACGCGTCTGTATTTTTCTTCCGTTTGTTACTTACAAAAACTCAAGAAAGCTCATATAAATCATAGAAGATATGACTTGAGTGTGTATAAACAAGAACAGAAGCAAAATATGGACTGTCCACACGCCATAGACACAAAAACCGCCGTTGGAAAGCCGGTAAATCTTTTCCTTATCAGTGATGTATGGTATCACTCCTGGTGGGCATTATCAAGAAATCGTTTAATAACCAGCTGTTTGCTCCATATTCTCCAAGAGCAGCCTGCAAAGATCACTTCCTGTAAAGTCAGTACACGATCAAACCTTAACCGTGAAGGATCGCTCAGAATCGGACAAGTTTTAATCTCAGTAAACGCTAAAGAATGGAACCGAAACGGCTCGGACTGTCGGATGAAGATTTGCAACAAATCGTTAATGATCACTTATCAGCGCGAGGGAATAATGATCAATCGTATCGTGTCGAACGTTGCTTTCTGGAACCGTTTAGCCCATGTCCGGAAGGATTTCTCGCCGATCATTATGCGCTGAAAGTTACCGTCGCGAGTAATGGCCGTAAGGAGGAGATAGGCTTCTTTGTCAAATGTCTTCCGACTGACAATCCGGTGCTGAAGAGCTATCTCGAAGAGATCGGAAGCTTCCGTAAGGAGAGCAGTGTGTTGCAGCGTCTCGTAGGATCGATCCAGCGTTACTGCCCATGGCGAACGGTGGCTCCACGTGTGCTTTTTTCCAAGGGTGAAAAAATACTCATCATGAACAATCTTAAATCGGTGGGCTATTCGGTGATTAAGCGTGAAAGTGGACTACTGGAGGTGACGTTTGTACAGCAAGCGCTGGAAACGTTAGCCTGCCTGCATGCGGGATCGATCGTGCTGGAAGAGAAGCACGGCAAACGACTGCCGGAACTGTTCCCCAACGTTCTGAACGAAAATGCTTGGGTCCAAACGCCAACCAGCACACGGGTGAAGGATGTGGCGAATGTTATCAAACTGTACACGGAGCTGGTTAAGATATGTGATCACTGGCACGGTGCACGGAAGCAAACCATTCTTGGTCAGCTAGCGCCACTGATAAGGAAGATTTACCCGTTCGTAGAACCATCGCGTGAATTCCGCAACTGTCTCAACCATGGTGACCTGTGGTGTAACAACATCATGTTCAAGTGCGACGAACAAGGACAGCCGACCGGTTGTGCGTTGGTTGACTATCAGCTGTCTCGTTATGTGCCTCCCGCGTACGATATCAACCTGTTGCTGTATCTAACCACAAGCCGGAAGCTGCGAGATGAGCACATGGCCTCACTGTTAGACCATTACTACAAGTGTTTTTCGGAAACTTTGGAACGCAATCAGCTTAAAGCGAGTGATTTTTACACGCGTGAAGCGTTCCTGAGAAGCTGTGAACACTATCGTTTGGCAGGACTTATTCACTCTACCATGATCAGTGGAGAGGTGACGTTGCCAAGCCGGTTTCTGGAGGAAATATTTGGAGATTTGCAAACGACGGCTAGCTTCATGCCGGATAAGAAAGTGTGGGTTTGTGTGAAGGCTTTTCAGGCAGATGAGTGTTACAGGAAGCATCTGATAGAGCTTCTGGACGAACTGTTTGAGTATATTTAGGTGGAAGGCTGTGTATGGTGTGCTCAAGTTAGAATTTAAGATTCTTAGAGTAATTGCCCTTCGCCATTGAAATTTTTTACGAAAAATCAGAGAACATGTTGGAATATTTCATTTAGGACTTTAACAGTTGATCACTCGCACTTGAAGGTTACTACCAAGTCCACTTCATACGATCATATAACAGTTGGATATTAACTAGATATAAAGTGATTCCACAGTTGGGCCGGTCCGGTGGCCGAGGCGACAGCGGCGCCGGTCTTCACACGGCAGGGCCGGGGTTCAAATCCCATCCAGACCGCCTCCCCGTACGAAAGGCTGACTACTTTTCTACGGGTAAAATTAAGTCACAGAAAGCCAGAAATGGCAGGCCGAGACCTCTCGAGGTTGTAGTGCCACAGAAGAAGAAGAAAGTGATTCCACATTTATAATAAAGAAAAATAAATATATAAAAACGATCTCTTAGAGCAGTTTGAGTCATAGAATGTGATTGATATCAATTAGTAGAATTTCTCAATGAAATCCCTCAATGAAGTCTACGATTCTTTCCTTTCTATGATGAGAAATCCTAAGCACGTAATAACTTTCATATTCAAAGCGAAAGGTCATTGTCGTGCTGTTGTCTCCGGACCAGCCAAGTCCAGCTTACCCGTACCGGTAGTTGTGCTGTTTTGCTGTTTTTACTTCACTCCATTACGAAACATCGTTTTTCCAACCAACCAACTAGCCATTCATCTATCCCCATTTCCACTCCTATTGGGAAAGCAAAAGTGTTGTCCACGGGCTTTTTCTTTCGTTCGATCCCCCCAAAACTTCCTGCTTCTCGGTACATCCAATGCTAGGGCAACCGCTAGGGGTTACCGAGGGTGACTTATTGCTGCCAGAGTTGGCACAGCAGAGAAAGCAGCTATATGTCTATCTCTTTTCCGAGCCCCCTTCGACAAAGCCCGGCAGCAGGGCAGCGTTCTTCGGTTGCTGGAACGTCCCCATGTCGAAGATCGCCGTTTGTTTGACTAATGCAAAGCGAATGTAATGAAAGGGAAAAAAACAGCGACGGTTGGCGCGGATTTTCACCATTTCCCGAGGTCGCGAGAGGGAAAAACATCACGGAGGTAAGACTTTCACCCGGGATAGCACCCTGCGCAATCGCATCGGCCACAGGTTGCATGGTCGCGTAAGCTTTATAGCTGCTCCCTCGGAGGGTTTTGTTGTTGGCGTTGTGAGCTGGATTATGTTGTACCCGCTGGTACGAATCTAGCTACCGAAGGGCTTGTGTAGGTACTTGTGCGGCATTTTCTCCCGCCTTGTCACATTCTTGCCGAGCTGCCCGTGGGTATCAGCGATGCATCCGTTGTGTGCCTGTTTCCTTTCCCACAGCGGCAGTGCGAATGTGGCTTTGCTATTTATTCTTTTGTTCGGAGTTGGTTGTTACTTTTGGCGTTTGGGCTCACATCATCGTGCACCCGTGGTAGATGCAATTGCCAGTCAGTAACCTGTTTTTCTCCCCCCCTTTTTACATCACATCCAACCAGTGGATGTGCGAGTGCGTGGCCGTGTGTCTGTGTTATTTTATTGACTTGCTGTTGGGTGAATCTGCCTTTTTCCCGGCCGTTGTGGCATGTGTGCCTTCACTTTATTCATATCGTTCCCACCTACGCGAGGTGAATGTGTTTCGCCTGTTTACCGTAAACCTTTCATCTGCACGGCTTTTCCAATTTAATTTTTGTGTAGCAGAGGTTTATTTGAATGAGAAGAGCATCTTTATAATTTTTTGTTTCAAAAACCATTCCTGTACATGCTTCTATGATTTTATTATTTAGAACAGAAAGTCTTTTTTCTAGTGTGAGAGTCAGTGGCCTTAAACATAAATCATTACATTTCCAATCAACTTTTATTGATCACCCCCAGAGTTGATAATTGAATTATAGAAACATGTGCTCAATTACCTGTCTTGTCTTCTACACTTACGTCGGCCGCTGTATAATCGTAAGAATTTATCGCACAAAATTATTCCCCGTTTTTTTGTACCTTCCCCCCAAGGCAAAGATCGTGAGCAACAAAAATGGAAAGCGTTTTCTAATTTTCACCATAATACGGCTTCCAGAATCCGGCAGTCCTGCCCCTGTCCCGCGGGTGGATCGATACAAACCGCAGGCAACGTAATGGGGGAAAGATTTGCTGTTTCGAATGCTTGCTCACGATCTGACCCACGTACCGTTTAGCAGCTCATCACGGGAATGTCAAAACAGGACAGGGAAAGAACCACTAGTGGCAAAGGGCGAGAGCGAGAGACAAGGATGAAGTAGTTGTTTTTTTGTTGCCTGGAGTGGAAATTGTTTCCCTTTTTTCCTGTAGCCTTTCAGGAAGGAAGTCGTGGAGTGGGCGAGAGAGTTAAAATGGCTTAAGCTTCGATTGGATTAAGCGAGCTGCTGTCGAGGTGACAGTGGAGCTGGTGCGATTTCCGATCATCAAAGCCGTTTACCTCCCTCGTCACGATGGGGAAGATTTCATAACAAACTACAACCACCAAACTAGCGTTCGTGACATGAAAGTGAAATCGATTACGGTAGTCACTTTTCTCTCTCTTTCCAACGTGATGAATGTTTAAGCATTCTGCTTGTGTAGAATCATTACCCCTGTGATATAATTGTTTTTAAATAAGCTGTAACCCTTTTTCTACACCCCGAGGGTCATTGGACTCCGTATTTCCCACACGATCGATCGGTGTAGTCACACGACTATTAGCGGTGGAGCGATGTGCGAACGCAACCCACAGATCCTCAAGGAGTTAAGTGGGCTATTAAGACTGCAGCGGCTGCAGTGAGCTAATTTTATTGCCTATACTTCCCATAATCAGCCATCCCAATCCACTCAAACCCATTGAAAGGGCGTACGGTGAAAAGTGTACCGGCTGCGCTCGTTTTCCCTGCTCGCCTAAGTGGAGTGCTATTTACAAAGTGTGTTTGGCGCATTGCCTACATTTAGGCGCCCTCGTATGCGTCCTGATAATCGTGCTCCGGGCGTCGCTTCCAGTACGGCAGATCGTCCTCCTCGTAGTACTGGTAGCGCGGGTACGGTTTCCTCGGCTCGATGCTCCGCTGCCAGCCACCTCCACCACCCCCACCGCCCCCATGGCTCGAGTGCTCGTACACGACGTGTTCCGCTGCATGGCCACCGCCCGCTCCGTTCGCCTTCTTCAGCCCATTCTGTGAAGGAAAGCAGGGCCGTGTGGGGAAAGGGCGCAAGAGAGAGAGAGAGAGAGGGGGAAAAGAAAATCCAATTTCAGCCAACCAGCTACCAAGCTACGTACAGTGATGGTGGGCGCCTCCCGTGTGTAGGACCGCGCGAAACACCTGTGCGAGCGTATTTACCAGGGTCGAGAAGACGAGCGCGATCTTCGCCATGATCAGGGCGACCGCCGCCAGGACGGCCACCTTGCCGAGGATGACCTGCGCTATCATCGCCATCAGTGCCATCAGTGCCATCGAGAACATACCGCCCTGCTTGTGCTTGTGCTTCTTGCCACGGCCCTCCTCCGTCGAGTCGAGCAGCGCTCGTCCATCCACATCGACCAAGCTGAGTTGAAAGAGTCGTGATAGGACAAGCTCGTGCAACTTGCGGAACAGTCCCGACCAACCGGAAAGACGGGCAATGTCTGACGAACGGTGAGCACCACTAGGATAGTCCGGATTTCGACGCACAGTAACGAAAGGAGTCACACGAAATGTCACATTCGAATCGATAGCACGATCCAGCGCACGAAACACTTCACCACGAAAACATTCCACCAATTGTCCACTGTCGAAGCAACTTCGGGCACGATTCAGCAGGTGTCGCTGTAACGTAGGAGCGTACGTATCGTTCGCTGTCGACTCGGACGGTACTGATTCTAGCAACACTCGCGCCTCGCCAACGGATAATCCTCGAAGAAGGCATCCGATCACTAACCACAACCAACAGCAACAACTCCGCGACATCTCGTCGAGATCACGGCAGGTCTCGATGCACTGGGAAACGAACGATAAATATCCGTCCGGTGACAGATGGATGACAGTTTTATACCGAAGCGAATTGTTCTAGTTTTTTTGGGGAACTTAATTGTACCACAATAAAAAGCAATGCCCAACCCCAAAAAGGCATACATTGAGAAGGAAGAGTAGCATAGTTCCTGCAGATGCGATCCTCCGAAGGGTCGTGGCCTTGAAACGCACCAGACGGAAAATGAGTTCGTTTTGTTAATTACTGTTCGCTTTAAATTTTTCCACTCGGTTCTTGATTATTTTTCCTTTCCCCCAAAAAAACGACTCCCTGCTCCGTCGTGTGTGGTGTCTTACTTTGCGAAGAAGAAAGGAGTCTAAAATTTGGGCGAAGACCCCAATTGGGCCTAGACACCAGGTTTGGCATCGCATAGCAAATCCATCCACCGTAGAAGATGGAAAGAATCAACAAAGAAAGTAAATTCCAAAACAGGAACGAACGGGCAAATTCTTCGCTACACTGTGCGCAATTGTGTATGTGTATGGTGGATTAATTAGGCACAACGTACATGCGTGTCGGCACGGTTGATTGTGGCGGAAAAAACAGGCAACGAACGGAAAGCAAAGCAAAAAAAAAAGAGATGTGCTGTACGGCTGTCTTCCGAAAGAAAAAATGGGGTCTCAGATTTTCCATGCACATCTTCTCCCAGGCAGCTCACCGTTTGGGGGTGAGGGTGTTTGGCTTAGTAACCCGATTCGCTGGTGGCCATTAGAGCGTATAGTATGGCTTATTGACGTTTGTTCTTCTGTTTGAGCACGCCTGTGTGAGCGGTGAGGACGGAATTGGGCGAAATTAATTACGCATTCTGCGCAGAAGGAACTAACACTTTCTCTTTCTGAACTTTCTGTCTAAGAACGGCAGAGCGTAAAGCAATTATCGATCAGTCTTCAATCGGTTTATTCTGATCGATGACTCCATGAGGAGGGTGCGAGGGCTCTATGTGATTCCATGCAGATTCCACCCCGATCATCTGATTCAATGCAGATTGTCAATGGTCCCCATCTTATATTTCGCTTAGCACCTCCAAGAGGCTTAATTGTGCCTCATCAGACATCACATACTCTGTTGCTGTAGTTCATCGCACATTTTCATCGATTTGCTCAGTTTAAGCGCCTGATGGTATGCAATATGCGGATTCGACCCTTATTCGGACAGCGAGGGATAAAATTGTTTTGATTTGACGTTTTCGATTACTATGCAAATGCATTTTATTCGAACAGAAAACCCATAAGTTTCATATAATGAAAATACTGTTAAGATATGCCCCGGCCTTCAGCGCCGAAGCCTTTTAGCTTGTGTTAAACCATATCACGATTTACCTCTGCTTGGCGGGCAAACCATCCTTCATAATACTGAGAAATTTAAGATTTTTGGTACACTGATGAAGCGCACTTACTTGCGCCTTTTTTGCCTAACGCTAATGGCCACTCCAGGCAAAGTTCCGTCCACTGGTGCCCGTTCCACCTCCGTCCGGTAGCGATCGCTCGTTCCGTTCCGTGGCCAAATCTGCGGTGACGAACGGATAATCAGGTCCACCAGCTGCTCCACCGCTCTGAGGATGCTGTTCCCGTACGTAAAACTTCCGCTCGAACAGCCGGGCCGTTCGATCCTTCAGCATCTGCTGCTTTTCATACTCGTAGAATTTATCCACCAGCGAGGAAGCCGTTTGCGGTTCCACGCGTTCATCCAGATTAAGAAACTTATCCTTCTTCTTGTAATAGCTACTGCTTGTGTCATGCGAAACTCCAGCTCCATGGTAGTCGTCCTGATGCACGTGATGATGATGCTGGTGGTGACTATCAAAGTCCGGACTATCGGCGAATGGATTGTTGTAACGGAAGGGTTTCGATCCGAACCCGAATCCACCTACCGATCCGTGACCGGAAAAGCCTCCTCCTCCATAGCCACCGAAGCCTCCACCGTAAAGAGACGGAGTAAGGAACGATCCGTAGCCAAAAAGTCCGGACAGGAAGAGAGCTATCTTGCCTAGGATGAGCGCTTTTTTGCTGAGCAGTATAAGACCACCGAAAACGAGCGGTAGCAGTGTTGCCAGGTTGAATTTAAGCCCGAGCAGGAACGGCACGACGAAGCTTTTGGTCAGTATGCGTGCTGTGGGGAAAAAGGGGAAAAGTTTGTAGCGGAATCGGTCGTCGGTTAAAGCGCACGTGGAAAAAGCTTCGCGATTGCATGCAAGCGGGAAGAAAGCTTAACCTTGAAGAGAAAGTAAGCTTTCGGGTGGCTTTTCTCCGAAGATGCTCAAAACGCTTCGCTCCGAGTGCAATTGACCGTTTTCAAAATTATGTTTTGTGTTGTAGCGAAAATCGATAAATATGGATTTTTAGTAATCAAAGAACAATTTATCTACTTTAAAACATAAGAAAAATAAGTAAGGGAGTAAATTGTAGGAAATTGGAGGCTTGATAGCTCGCTGAAATGTACCCAATATCTTTGCTCAAAAAAGCAAATTCCTCCCGACTTACCGGTAGATTTTTCCTCGAACAGCGACCGCTCGTCGTTCTGCACGGACGGATCGAGCACAAACTCGAGCAAACCGGCCGCACCGATGGTGGGCCCAAGCCTCAGCTTCAGGCCCGGGTAGATGATGCCCATGTCCCAGAGCAGCTGCCGCTGAGCCATCACGGCGCCTGCATTCTCGAGAATTCCTCTGCAGGGTGTCGGATTTCGAAGGTGCGCGTGAAAATGGCGTGAAAAATTGCAATAAAAGAAAATTAGAACGGCTGGAACGGAAAATTTCCATCACAATCTGGTGATGGTTGCCTTCACCGACCAAACGGGTGGATCAGTGACGCATCACCAACGTGCGGGTGGGTTGATTCCGTTACGAGCATGTGTTGCTATCACCAATGTGTGTCGGGGCGAGAAAGATCAAAGCGACATCGCGAGTGGGCAGAAAGCATGGCAGTGAAGGAAAACGGAACCGAATAGGTTTACCTTTTTCTTTTTGTGGGCTTCCCTTTTCCCATCAATCGGTGCTATCGTGGTTCGGAGCGTAGGTTGGGACGCTAATTAGCTTAATATGAGATTAATCGGAGGCATACGATACCTCCGTGAAGAAGAAAGGGGAAAGAAATGGAAACCTTCGATGAGGGTGTAGCTCCATGTCATCGATTAGGATTTGGGAGTTAGGTACAGTTTAGAACCGGTGAATGAATGATTCATGTGGAAAAGGGACGGTGAGCATAGAATACATAAGATGTAATTTTAGCATCGATGTGTGACTGTATACTTTACAATACTCACTCAAATGTTAATAAGGTTATGAATGAAAAACGGGTGGGACGTATCATTAAACAAATTCCTATGTTTATTCCTATTTGAACCTGCATAAGCTGTCAGTGATTGACACACGTTAGTAACGATGTTTTGAACGATTCAGGACCTAAGTTTGTCAGCCTGATTCAAGAGAGACATTGACATCTTTCATCACTGCACTGAAGCATTACAAGTTTTTTCGAGAAGGTTGTGAAATTGGTGGGACAATTTAGAAGTTTTATACTGAGAATTACTTAAATACAACGAATCCTTAGTTTCTCCTAGCTCTCTTTTGGAAAATAAACATTACACGTATGTCATATAATTTCTAAATTCTTCTGGCATGTCTTGACAACACTGAGACAAGGCGCATTCGTCGACGGTGAAGTCTAGGAAGAAGTAGTTATCGTTAAATACTTTAGTCATGATATAAAAGAGATCTGAATTATTTCCCGTGGCCTTGCTAAGGAACTTCTAGAACGGAGCTGAGGAGAGCTGGTGCGTCAATATCGTTTCTCATCAACCCAGCCACAAACAAGCACTGTGCTCTCGGTCGTCCTGCTGCCAACGACTGTATTCCTGGTAGCTAGCCTCGAGTGGCATAATCTGGACCTGCGTCATTTGGACTCCATGGGAGCTCCGCGTAGCCCTTTACAGAATTCTTTCTATACGTTGATCCCAAGTCTGGGCAACAAACAATACAAGCATATTCAAACCCTGATCGAACTAGTGAACAAAGAAGTGTGTGTAAAGCACGAAACTCTTTAGTTATTTTAGCTCTACACGCATTAGCTCTACACGAGAATTCCATCGTTTCCCTAATCGAAAGCTTCTAGAGAACGCGGCGAATTTTGGCGAATTAGGAAACCGCATTGGCCCGAATCGTCACAACCAACCTCCACGTCGCCAATAGCTGGAATGTGCATATATTAGAGGCAAAGTATTTCCATCCACGGTTTGACGAGAAGCTTTACGAATATTATATTGACACATCAGAAAGAAAGTCATCGGCCCGTGGAACCCTCCTGAAGCTATCGGTCCATCGAACGGTGATGCGTCGGTTTCCTGGTCGCACTCATTTGTTTTTTTAGTTCGTTTCGCACTTGATCCGTAATTTATTCAAAACACACACACACAAACACATATAGTGCTGCACGCACCCCAAAAACCTCACACCAAAAGTGGGGAATATCAATTGGGTGCTCGCGGGCGTAAACACTCGAACGCCGCAACGTTCCCAATTCGGTACCGATTGACACAAATTCCATTCTGGCAGGCGCGTTTCCGTTTCGTTTCGGTCCTACTGGCACGGATTTGCTGGTGCTCTCTTATGTGCGTGGTGTGTGTGTGTGTGTGTGTGGATGTAAGTGGTGAGCTCGGGATGGTCAGCTGCGAGTGGTAACTTGCCTGAAGTCGAGCGGGTCGTGATCGACAATGTTTGGAATGATGCGTGACGATGGGACAAGCGATTCGTCCTTGATCATGAGCACTCCACTGGCGAGCGTGAAGTTGCTTGCCTCCTCGAGGAACTGCAGCGAGGAGAGGGCTTGTTGACCGGCACACTGTAGTATTCCGGGCGAAGGTGTCATGCGTATGCAGTAGTCGAACGTATCGAGCTGTGCGCGGACCGTTACCGCGAACAGGATGAAGGTCAGTAGCGAGCGCATTCTGAACGGAAGCACCGAGCGTAATATTGGTTCACACTGTCACAAAGCGACACGTCACGTGCACATCACAGCTATTAAGTCACCACGGCTATACACAAGTTCTTGAGAGGAGGTTTTCCAGGACACGGTACGTCACTTGTTCACTTGGTACGGTCCAACCTTTGACTTCGACTGAACTTTACCCCGACGTTGCCCGTATGCACACTGAGTGCAAAATTCATCACCAAAATGTATATATACTCCAACGGACAACTCTGTCCCGTCCCTGCTGAAGATCTGCTGAGAAATTCTTCCCCCGCCAGAGAACTCCTGTGGGTGGGAAAATCGGAAGCCACCACCCCTGGGACGGCAGAAAAAGTCGCGCAAATCTGATGCTCGACCGACCCGAACTACAAATGCGAAAGAAATTTATATGTGGTTAATGGCAACGGCGGAAACCCGCCATGGGAAGCTCGCCCCAAAAGCACAACAATGCACCATCAACGCGCGACCAGACCACGAGACATCCGTCTGATCAGCGATCCGTATCTCCGGGCCTTCCTAGCCGCACTTTAATCCCAGTCGCTTTGTCCGACGATTATGAGTGCACATTTACATAACCTCAAGCTCAAAATTACGTGCGCACTTTTCGCGCCACCATTTCTATTTGCCGAGATAGTCCCAATTGAAAACAAAACGCCAGCCACTCGCGGCATGCTGGCTGGTTGTGCTCCATCGGAAGGAAACGAAAGGAAAAGTGTCCGGTGGGTGACTTACTGAAAGGGGAGCCTAAGTGGGTAGTTTTAACATGACCGATTGTTATACACCGCGCACACCGTGTGCTACCGTGGAAAGAAAAATGGGATGGTTGCGTCAAAACCTCTAAAACTGACCCATGACGTCATTGCGGTCAAAGTTAGTACGAAAGTAGGAACCGTATGATGAACCCATTGAACTAATTTAACTGCAACCCTTGCAGGGCCCCTGGCAGCGGGACCTCGAATGGGGGCTATCAGTGAGGCGCATCGTAATGCAAGTTGACAAGGTAATCTGGGCCGGAAAAACGGGGGGAAAATTATTCCTCTTTTTCTGTCTACTTCTGCATAACCCAAACACTGTTATTATACGCTTCCCAAAAGGGACACAATTGACAGGTAATTCGGTTAGGACGAGAGTAAGTGTAGCGACCTCACCAAAGCAAAACAAAAAAAGTTCTCGGGACACTTCGTCCCGGCTGGGCGTATGATTGAGCGGTGGAGTTAATTTGAGGTTATGTTGGTTGACCACACGAATCCTTTCGGCAAAAAAAGGGCCCAAGTCTCCCTGGAGAAAACTAGCCGAAAGCATAGTCATGTACCGCCGAAGAATGTAATCAGCGGAAGTGATTATGCAAAAAATGACCATTTTCCTGGCCCACTTGGGTTTGGGATTTGTAATGTTCACTCTGTCCCAGGTTTGTTTTGTGACATTTTTTTTTCGGATGGGTTGAGTTTAACGCTTTAACCCGCGCCAAACGTTGGCCGTTCCCGCGGATCATCGTTACGGCGGTTGCGTTGGCCACTTAGTGCGTCCGTTTGCGGGTGGTCGATGGGAAGATAAAGACATCCCACTTTCCATCAGGTGGTGAAGGTAGTAAAGCAGCGCCAAAACAAAAAGTCCCACCGACTTTGGTGAGAGAACGCATGTACCTGCGCCTAGCAAAAAAAAAAGAGCCGAAACAGAACTCAATTTCCAGCCGAAATGGCAAATGCGTAGTTGGCGAAAAACAAAGAAAAATAAAAAACGCCCGGCCGTTGCAATCATGCGAAAGTTCGTGCACCGAAAGTGAAAGTGACGCACGGAGTTCGCGGTTTTTTCGTCGGCCGAACGGGCTGAGGAACCGCAGGAATTGCAAAGAATGTGCCGAAAGCAGGCTCCGGCCGGGCCACCGGAAGCGCTGCGGACCGTATCATCCCCGTGCCCAAATCCCCTCCTCCGGGCTTTGTCTGTCCCGCTGTGGTGTAATTTTTCGGTGAAATGAATATCTCGTATTCGCACGCAACACAATGTCGACGATCTGGCGAATTTCGCCGTCCGGTGATCGTTAGTTAGGCCCGTGGACGGACGCACTGTGCGATTTTTTTGTTGCGTTTGTTTGCCCTTTTTTTCTTCGCCATTTGTTTCCTTGGGGTGGGCCGTTTCTTTTTTGTTTAGGGTTGTTGCGAAAGTGATCTTTTGATGGAAAGATGCCGCTGTGTGTGTGTGTGCTTTTTTTTGTTGTTGCTCTCATTTCTTTTCAGGATGGATTGGTGGCTTTTCGTGCAGAGGTGGTAATTATTACAGTTGAGTTTGTTGGGGAGAGTAGGAGAGTAGGACGGAAGGGATAAGGAAGGATGATGTTTTATTGTTGGTCGTTTTGGTAGTTAGTCCGCTGGGATGTGGTTCTATGAAAAGCAAAAGTAAAAGTGAGCGTAGTTTTATAAGACTGTGAAGCTTTCGTACAATGATTTGAGCTGGAAAAGCCTAATTAAAATAAAAGTGCATAAATCACACTTACGCAATTTTATCCAACGGTTGAACAATTTCGCTAACCTGAAGAGCATTTTATACTAATGGAAATATTTTACCATACGATAATCTGGCTTAAAATCGAACTTATCATCAAAAATACAGTGCGTACAATACTTATAAGTTTATCTTAAAAGCCGTACATCACTACATGACATCTGTACAAAAAAATAGGTCATTTGATTAGGTACTTTTGGAATAACAGATTACAGTGGCGGACAATATAATAAGTCATCGTCACAACCTTCTATTACTTTATTGCTGTCAGGAACTAGATGATTCCGATTAGAATGAAAATCCTTACAGGGGTTTTCAGTTGATAAGGCAATAGCATCCATGTTCATGCCAGGCTTGTCAGGTGAAATGACAAACAAAGCTAGTTGACATGGAAACGACTTTAGATGGCAGGGAAATCAAATACCTTTTATCGTGATGTCCTCTGATGATATTGTCATAGTAGCCGTTGATATTGTACGCACTTGCACGTACGCTGGGAGGTACGTAGAAAGGGAAGCATTGGCTTTCCAACAAACGATAACGAAAATTACTTACATGAAACATAACAGGCAAGTTTCCCAAAATGGAAAGCTTATCTTAAAATGCTTAAATATTTCAACAAAACTTGAAGTAATGCATTAAAAAAACACCTGTTCCAACTACAGTTAATTTATTAGTACAAGCGATGTGTATCCACCCCGACACCCACAGTAGGTCAATACCGGAACCATCGGGAAAAAGCATTGCCCAAATAAAACGTTACACGGTTCATGTGCTCAAAAGCATGCATCTAATTAGCTTTAAACCACTTCCATCCCATTCGAAATTGGGCATCCATTTGAGCTTCTTCAGCCCACCGGAGCACTCTGAGCCTGTTGATGTATGTACCTCTCTTTCGAAGCTAGAAAAGAGAGAGAGAGAGAGAGAGGCAGAGCGAAAAAAAGTAGGTAAACTGCACCACAAAGTAAGCATCAAAGTTGATTGATCGGGAAAATTGCAGAGCTAGGAAAAGCTCACAATGTGAGAAGCTGTACACAACTGTTAACCTTTTAGCGCCATCGCTGCTAAAAGCTGCATCGGGCAGTGGGCTGGAAGTAGTGTATAACTCGGTACACAACACTACACTACAAAACCGGCACAAGCTCAATTATGCCCCAACTTAACCGGTTAACGTTTTCGTCCGTCTGGTACGGTTTCCGAGCATATTGTGTTTATGCTTAAATCGCAAAATCAACAGAAACCAAACACATTCGCCAGCTTGATTGAACCGAAAGCCAAAGTACGTTAAGAGAGCTGCCGCAAGTTAAGAAATGAGAACAGAACAGAGTGGTCCTCCTGTTCGGAGAGCAGCATTCGATTCCATTTCCCTGCTGCCGCATTTGGATGGATTTTTGGGAAGAAACGAACTAAAAATAATACTCTTGCACTTAAAATAAGCAAGCAGCCTCGCTTCTTCATAAAACGCACCGCCCGGAGAAACGCCCGAAAGCCGGTGCCGCTTTTGCAGCTCACACCACCAGACAGGCATCATAAAAAATCAAACAGGTACTTCGGAAATGGGCAGGAAAAGTTTCTCCAGCCAAACCGATCCGAACGTATCGGCGGGAAAAGGTAGGGCTCTTCGCTGCAACTTCACAATAACAAAAAAAAACACAAGAAGCAACATAAAAAATGATGGTTTGGTGGCAGCACTTAAATGTAAAAATATTATCGAAAGCAACCGAAAGGTTGGAGCTTCCTGTGGTGCCTGCGTTTTGAGGCGCGAGCCGAAGAAGGCAAGTTGGAAGGCAATCGAGCCAATCGCTTATTCGATGCATGATGCTTGAAGTCCGGAAAAAACTTTCTCCAATAATGACCAAGCACGTTCTAATTCAGGGCGGGAGTTGTTTTGGGCGTTTTTTGGTGTTGACCCATGTCTCAGTGTTGATGAGGTGGTAGTAAAACGAGCTGGGAGGACCATTTGTTTGAGATTGTGTTTATTTTTCATCTTCACGAGAACTCGGATCGCTACTGCGGGTTGGGGTGTCCTGAAGTCGAAAGAAGACCCGACAAACGACAGACAACACTTTCGATCTCAAGCCATGGACGTGGGCCTTTTTGGGGGCACAGATGTGCCCCGAGCGCTTCGAACCATTTCTCGGTACGCTTCTTGACACACATTGCACTTTCCCTTCCGGAATGGATGGATGGAGCGAAGGGGTTGGAAGGGGCGATTGAGGCAGCTCTGGAGCCATCGTGGAAAGGAGCGAAAGGAGAACGTACAGAAAAGGTTAAGGACCGCAATGGCTTGTCGTCGGGTTCGGTGACGATCACCGGGGAAGATCTCACTTTCCCAAAAGCCGGTTTTTCGACGCCTTCGATCGAGCTTCTCGAAGAGGGAGAAGAATAAAAAAACAAAACGATCACGACGTGATCTTGGTCACACGGTTACTCTCATGGCGGGAGTTTCGCCCCGCTTTTATTGGATTGCTGCGTCGAGATTCGGATGTGGATTTTGAAAAAGATTCCCGCATGTTTGTTGTGAGCTCCCTCGATCTCCAGAGCTTCTCACCCCACACATATAAAACCATCCCATCCCACATTGACGATCAACTGGGACAGCGCTACAGGTTATTATTTTTTCGATTGATTTTATTTCATTCCTGTCAAATTTTTGTTTGGATTTGATTTCCATCCATCCAACGCCCAGAACGCCGTGGCGGGGAGCGAAGGGTGGAAGGAAGCATTAAAGTTACAATAATTTAAACAATAAATAACAGGACAGATCATTCTTACAAAACCGTTCTTTCCTGGTCCTGGTCCTGCTGGGGCACTTCCCTCAAGGGTACACAAGTGCTACGGAGCGCTGCGCTAGCTTTGTGGATTCTTCGTGAATCTGTGGGTGAGTGTTTTTTTTTTAACTTGATGCCTTGCTGCCCTATGGTCTGTTCGAAGATCACTTTCAAGGAAATGAAGAGAATAATAGTACCTACTAGAGCTAGAGAACGCGAAAGAAACGTGCGCACAACGTTTACAGGAAAAACAGATGCGTGCGAAGCGGTGATCGTGACGGTTACCAGCGATCGTACCGGCTTCGCATGCCTTAAGACTGGTAGAACATCGAAGTAGCTATTAGTCAGGGAGAAAGTATTAGCGTACGCGTACACACTGCGTGCGCGCAAGTAGAAAGTGAAATGGAGCTAGTTTAATATAAACTTTTTCGGTCTTCGGGTTTAGTATTGCGCGATGGCCGGATGGGAACGATCAGGACGTTTGGCTCACCAGTTCCCCCTCCCCAAAAAAGGAAAGGGAAGACTGATACCCGGTTCGCAAAAGCAGAACCGTTATCTGTCCACCGCGAATGCTGGCCCAACTGCGTCTCGAGCGGAACCGGTTTCTCACGAAACTGATTCGCCGAAATTGGGATAGCAAGGTTCCAGTTGACCTACTTGTCCGGGCTGTCGACCGAGATCGAGATTCTGCCGATGGTTCGGTCGACGATGTTCTCGGGGCCGTGTTACATAGACTTGTGTTGATAGAGCAAGATACAGAGATGAGATGCTAATAGATTATGCACTAGAGAGAGAAAAAAAAAGAAGAAGACGGCCACAAGCCAGTCACCTGGCGCTGGACCTGGAAGTGTTTGAGAGAAGATCGAGCGTGTAAGAGTAGCTAGCGATCAAATCGACGACCAAGGTCGGGTGAGGTCAAGCCTTAAATACTCATCGCACGTGGTCACAAATAAAGCCACAACTTCGTCCAAATAGTATATTTGGAGCATCTCCGGCGCAGACTCCCCGCAAACGAAAGCTTCGAGCGCCCTCTAGCGGGAAACGCGTCCAGCCTTTCCGACGGACGTGGGGAAAAAACAACTGGAAGAGAGATTGGCCGGGCTCGGGGCATTGTGAAAATGTGGAGCAAACAAACAAAAAAATGAAAAAGGAAATCAGGATCGCTAAGCTCGCAAATAAATAACTCTTCCGGGGCTATGACGCGTAAACGGCGTCGCCACGAAAAAGGAACTCCACTCGACAGCTCGTATCCATAGCTGGGTTCTCTTGTGGGGGGGGTGGGTGTTAATAAATTAATTTAAATACGTTTCGTTCCTTCATCTGTACTAGCTTCAAGCTTCAAGTAGCCTTTGTTGTGTGTGTTTTTGATGGGGGAAGGTGTGTTCTCGCTACTGCGGGGACGGTACTGCACGGTCACGTGGAATGGGGTGGGGTAAGGCGGAACCCGGGAACGGGCGAGCGGGGTTGTTTTGCAAATAAATTAAATTAATCTAAGCTCGCCCGCAGTCCAGGATCGCGCCGACCATCCTTCGTGTCAGTGGGGCCCGTTTGTTGTTCCCCCAGTCTCTCTCTTTATCTTTATCTTTCTCTCTCACTCTTGTTAAACTATCTCCTGCCACTAGTGGTATGAGTGTGTGTGTGTTTTTGGGGACGCTATCCGGCGGAAGATGCACTCCCGGGAAGCGTTGGGGTTTGTGTTTCCCTCGGCGGGTCAAAATTGGCCCTCCCAGGGGACGTTTTGTGAGCGGTTCCGGGCTTTCCGGTGCTGTTGACGGTAAACTTCTTGAAACGGTACGGTACGGCTCGGTTCGGTCAGGTCCGACCCGGTAGCCGGCTGTTGGCTTCTCGCTACTATATGGCAAGCTTACTGAGCGTGAGCGCCGTAGGCCAGGTTCTGGGCGGCGTCCATCGAGCGGGCGTATCCGTGATGATCGTCGTACGAGCTCGAGTGCGAGTAGTGCGGGTGGGCAACGACCTCGTAGCTCTGTTCACCCTTCTTGTCGAACAGCTTCTTCAGGGCGATGATGGCGGACAGGATGAGGGCGATCTTGCCGACGATCAGAGCCTTGAAGGCGATCAGGGCCAGGGCACCGAGGGCGAGCGGGAGCAGAGCGGCGGCCTTCAACTTGAGGAGGAGGAGCAGAGGGAGGAGCAGCTTCTTGACCTTCTTCTTCTTGCCACGAGCTGCGGAAATGGATAGAGTAAATGGGAAGAGACGCAAGACATAGGCGGAATAGGAAGAGAAACACGTTAATATCCAAGTCAAGGGATGGATGTTCATCTGGAGATCATCCGGAGTGGATCACGTCGGAATTCCAGAGTAGCTGCAGCAGGTGTGCGCGCTTACCTTCATCCAGCGAGCGCTGCATGTCCTCGATCGATTCCTTCGGTACCTGGAACTGGAGGGTGTGGGTGCCAAGGAAGCGGGCGGCACGCTCGACGAGCAGTCCATCGATCTCGGATTCGCGGGCCTCTGGCTCAGCGGGCAGGGAGATATCGTTCAGGGAGCGGCCCTTCGGGGCGTCCTTCTCGGTCTGGACGAACTTGATACCGTCGGTGATCTCGAAATCGCCCTCGGCGGCGTCAGCTAGGCGTAGTGCACGCTCCTACGACGTCATCAAGGGAGAAAATAAAGGCGATGCCGATTGTCAAGTTCAGGAGTGCGGTGAAGAGAGAGAGAGAGAGAGAGAGAGAGAGAGAGAGAACAAATATAGGTTAGTGTGCAATCGGCGACAGCGATCGGTGAGATGTTGCAGTCTTTAAAAAGCGACATTAGGTGCTTGATGAGCGTTTTGCCTCCCCGGAAAAATCCCGAGACTTGTCCTGCTGCTGTCTGCTGTACCGGAGCGTATTGAGGTATTGAGCCGATTTTCTCAAGGTCCAAATGTGGGTTGACCATAGAAGTCATGGATACCCGGTTTGAAGATCAACAACGGGGGCTTCAAATGGTATGCCCTGATCATGCCGAGTGCAGAGCAATCGTCAAACTGGCTTGCTAGTCTGCAAGCGTATAGGCAGTGCAGCTGGCATGTCTCACAAGAAGATGATCATAATTGTAACACAAATCAACGAACGAGTCGGTAAACAGTCGCAACTTTCCGAAGGGGCCGGTTTCGGCGATGATTGCGTTTGTGCTGATTTCCCACAGTAGCATCACATATTCGCTCGGCTTGTTCAAGTCGCTTTCCTTATTAGGAATTCGCTAGATGACACATCGTCAACATAGACACACAAACATCGTGCACTACTTTCGTTAGGTTGCTGTTGCCGTTTTTTTTTTCCAATTTCTGTTCAATGAATCCTTCTGACAGCGGTTCGTTCAGAACTGTAACATTGTTCGCAAAGCAAATGCCACCAAACCCAACGTGATGGACAAAACGGTCCGAATCTGCAGGATACGGGCTTCGGTGGCTTACCTTGGCGCACAGCACAATCGACTTTTCGCCACAGTCCCGCACAAACTTCAGGGCGGACGTTAGTAATCCATCGGCTTCGGAGGATGGGGCGGCAACGGCCACGGCCAGGACGGCAAACAACACATAGAACTGCTTCATTGCTTTTGTTTTTGCTTGTTCGCTTTCGCGGTTTTGTTCTGTTTCTGTCTTGCGATCACACTGCGGTTCTCACAAACACTGCACACTGCAAGTCCTTTTTGCAAACTGAGAGCTGCTCCTGCTGCGTCACACAAACCACACTCGCACTTGCACTTTGCCGGGATGAGTCCTAGCTAGGCTGTTAATTGTCGGAAAGCAACCGGTGAACTGTGACTCGAAGACAATGCTGCCGCGGGTTTTATTCTCTTTCGCCAGCGCCGGCGATAACCGGGACCGGACCCGGGCACTGGCCACTCGGCCGCCCGTTCGGCCGGTCCACCGCCGTCGGTGCGAGCGAGCGAGCGTGGTGCGAGCGGGACGGTAGACTGGTGCGCCCGATCGCATCATCATCGCCATCATCACGATCATCCTCCGGACCGGCTGCCGAGATAGCGGAGGGAGGCCTAGCTAGACAGACGAGCCATGCGCACACACACACACACACACACACACACACACACACACACACACACAGATCTACACAGGCGCGCGCGCCACACACATGCAACACCATCGCTGCTGTACCGTTGAGTTTTCTTTCACTTTACCCATCATCGACGCACACCTACACAAGGAACGAGAGGGGTGGAAAGCTATGCCCGGCGGGTGGACAGAGCGGGTTGTTCGAGACGGATGCGGTGCGATTGGCCTTCCCGGTGCTGTTCACGATCACGATCATGGTTAAAGGTTGGAGAAAGAAGAAAGCACGATCGGGTTTCTGGTGGCGAACGGTTCGCTACCAAGCCTCCCTTATTGCCTCTCTCTCTCACTCTTTTTCTCTCTCTCTCGCGCGCGCTTTTCTCCACCGATCAGAGGCACAGCCCGGTACGGTGCCCCCATTTGTGGGGGGTTGGAACCAAAACTGTTCGCCGAGCGAAGAAAGAGAAAAACAGGGGGTTCGTCGCTTGTTGCTCCGCTGGCGTTGATGTTATTCGTTTGTTTTCGGCTCGGAGTCGATCGGTTGTTGCTGTGGCGTTTTTTTACGTGCCTTCTTTCCTTTTAGTTTGTAACTTCTCCCATTCGGAGGGGTTTGATTTTTCTACTATCCTTCCACCCGTCCCCAACCCTTCCCATCTCTTACTCTTTCTCCTTACCATTTCTCTCTCGTGGTAGTGCGTGTAAATGTGTGTATTTTTCGCTTCATTTTTTTCTTTTCTCTCTCTCTCGCCGATCGCACGCATCCGCGGAAACGCAAGAAGCGTGCGCGGGTGCATACGTTCGTTCGAATCGGCTGCCAGATCGCACGCAGTATCGCGGCAGTAGGGTAGAGAGCACGGGTAAAAGAAGGCGAAGGAGTAAACAACGGCAAACTAGGAGGGTTCGGGGAAGGTGAACGCGGCGGGAGACGGGAAGGAACCATTTCGCTGGGTAGTGGTGGGGGATCGGGTAGATTAATTTAAATAATTTTCAAATATTTTTGCTCTCCAACCTTCCGCGATGAGGCGAAGGAAGCCCCAATGTGTGATTGCGGGAGAGCAAATTCGACGGTTTTCACCGCAACTATGCGCAACTGGACGCCCGCAGTACGCACCGCATCTACGCACTTTCCCTTCGCCGTACGGATACCGTTTCGAAATTCGTACCCCCAAAATTATCGCACACTGTGGAAAAGGTCGTCCGGGCAGCCTACACGATCAAGGTTTAGTACGCTGCGCTATCATATTTCCTGGTCCTTGCGATCGAATGAACCCTCCAAAGCCAGATTCTTAGGAACTGGGAATCGAAGCGAACGTATTCAAATTGTTTGTGGGTCGTGCGAAGCCATATGATCGTGTCGCACCATGATCAATATCAATCCGAAAATGCAAATCGCACACTTCATCAAGCGATTAGCGTTGCGTGGAGTCGAAATCACATCGGATGATGTTGTGCTGCTAGGCAACGAAAGTTGTGTGTCAAAATTAGAATTTTAAAGTAGTAAGCATCGCAACGGGCAGCGAATAAAGGAGCAGATTAGGAGCACTTTCTCTTGTGGAGCTACGATACGAGATTCCTCAATTCCTAGCGAATTGGTTTTTGGTCCGAGGGTTCACAGACACAGGGGAAGATTTTTCTTTCACTTCTACAAATTTTTGTGGGTCATTTGCTGGGCGGTAGGCGATATTTGCATTTTGTTCCGTTTCGGTTTTATCAATGGTATCACTAATGGATCATGCATTAGTGTGGGGTGTTTAGAAGCTGCGAAGATGCGAGTCTGCTATTCTGATGACGCGTACAGTGTGGGGATTTCCGTCAAAATGTTGGTGCGAAATTTTAGGTTAAGAATGTGCCAGAGGTACGAATGATGTTGGACTTGCTGATTTTTTTATGACAAAGAAAGTAAGGATGTACGGATGCATCAACAAAGTAGTGTTCATTTACATCCGCTTAAGGTTGCATCTGAATAATGTATTAAGTTTATTGATCCGAAGTTGTGGAAGGAAATGTCTTAAAAGCGGTATTTTTCGAATGGTATGATCAAATCCCGGATGTTCGTTTAGGTTCAGTCAGCGAAATTGTGAGACTATAAATTACACCCATAATTATTTATTGATAAATATTATACTAAAAAGATCATTATAGAAAATTATATTAAATTATTTTTTTGTAATCTTGATCATTTAGTCTTTCAGGCCCGAGCATCTTCAAATCTGGGAATCGTATACCCGGACAGTTTTTATCCAGGAATTCTGCTTGATTATGCAACTAGGACTAAATTAAGTGAAGGAAGCCAATTATAACAAGGCTTTAGACCTTTTTATTGTAGAGTCAAAAGAAAAAGCGACTCTTTTTCTACATCAGTGACAATATTACAACAGGCAGAGTACTTATTATGTTAAATTGTGTCAGCAATACTTGGCAATACGTCTTTTATGGTTAAAAAAATCAAAATATGTCACCAATATTTTAGTTTAAAATATTATTTAAATAAAAATTACAGGACGATAAACCCGTGAAGCGAAACTAAGATACAAAAATAAAAACCCAATCTTGTTTAGGTTTTGTATTTGTGGAAGGTATTTATTTATTACTAAACTGACTTAATCAGCTTAATAAGCTTTTTACTTATGACAAATATTTTCTTTTTATATCTTCTAATTTTAAGAGGTGTTTTTAATATAGCTCTGTCCCAAAAAAAAAAGATATCTTGAAATAAAAAAGAAAAAAAGGCTAAGTGACTCTAGCCAACTAATGTTTGGGAAGGCGTTTCATGGAAACGTGTTCTGAATTTGAGTAACATAAGACAAATAATTTTTCGTTTGAGCTCCGGAGCCTTAACGACGCTGATGCGCTGAATTATTGTACGACCATATTCGAGCTTTGTACCTGGAGAACCACATATCACTATTTTTTTGTGATATTTAATGATTTTGAATGTAATATCACAACCATGATGCAATACCATCAATCATTTACAAGAAACCCATCGCACCGCGATTACTTCCATCATCCGAAAGGGAAAATAGGTACGCTGCTGTACGTTGCAGTCTGATAAAACAAAACGGACACATTTCGGCACAGGTCAGGTTTTCTCCTGCATGTCATTCGCGTGAACCGATCGAGTGAAACTTCTTTTTTTTTTTCGGGGGAAAATCATCTTCCAATATTCAGCCGTCTAGATGTCCGTGGGATGTTTTGGAACGATCGCTCGTTAGTCTTAACCGGTGGTTCCCAAGGAGTATGTCCATATCTTGAATGATAGCATGCTGATGTGTGTGGTTAAGTGCGTGTTATTTTTTTTTACCTTTTCTATTCCGATATCGAACCTTATTCATCTGGGATAGTGCTCCTCCGGTTTGGAAAGCGATCGACCCGTTTTCTAATCAATCGCCACTCGTTGTTTCTGAGCGGCCGTGAATATATGTGCGTTGTTTTCCTCTGCTTCGCTCACGCTGTTCCACTGTCCACAGGCGAGCAGGCCGTCGTATTCCTGCCGAGTGGAAGTTCCCAGATCCCGGTCAATTTTGGCCGCTTGGTGTCGTGCCTTTTTGTAGTTTCGAAAGTACAATTTCACATTCGATTCCTGGTGCATGGCCAGGGCCAGGGTCCGAAAACAACATCACTAAAAACACAACAACAACAGCAACAGCAGCTAAACTCTAAATCGGACGCATTCTCCTATTTCAATTGGAAGGAAAAAAAAACGATTGGGGAAAAAGAAAACGCACCCTTACGACCCGTCCAGCCCGAAACCTCTTTCACCCCACAGGGGGAACAGATAGTGCCTAAATGTTTTACTCTATCCACCCGGGGATGGGGCACCACTCGGTAGGCACACGGGAAGCCTTTTGGTGGGAGGGCCATTCAGGCCGTCGATTCGGACAGTCGGGAAGAAGAAGATGAGTGAAGCGAACGAAGGAAGTGTGCAGGAAGAACAAGACGAAATAATCGGTCAGCGCGCTTGAGGGTGAAGGAAATGCGGCGTGCAAGATTTTTCGGTGATTGGAGCCTTTTTATTGATCCGCCGATTCGACTCGACAACGGCGCTGTGCCGTGGTGCGCCGTTATTGGGATGCTGTGGTGAGGCCGCGACGAAACACTAATTGTGACCTTCGCGGCTGCGCTGCTTCGAATCGCCCATTTATTGCACGATCATCGTCCATCGTCCGGGTTGGCCTTTTCTTCGTCAACGATCGGGCCTGCCATGGTGGTTATCTTTTTGGCAGATAGGTTTGGCTGCTGGTGGTTGTTTTTGTTGTTGTTGTTCAGACACCATTCTTCCCGATTCCCGACGGAAGCGAAAACTCGCGTACAGGGCTTTTGGGGCTGCCGTTGTCAGCCGCGACCCAGTGAACTTCCCGCTATTGTACGCAGCGGGTAGGCTGGACGCCAATTTTGGGGGAGTCAAGAAAAAATCCCCTCCCTCAACCCGGTCTCCCCATCAGCCGGCAAACACCAAATTGAAAAGCGCGAAAATCAAACCATTGATGAAGGTCCCCGGCGGAGCGAAGTTCTTGGGTCCAGCCTCTCGGCACCATAAGCCGTTTGGCTACCGTGGTGAGGCTTAATGTTTTGCCCAGCTTAAGCTTACAGCCTCCGCTTCGAAAGGGAATAGAGAATTGGGGGAAAATGGGAAGTTAGTGTCAAATAAATATTCCTCGTCCCACCAGCACCATCAGCTGCTTCACTCCACGCAGGGTTTGGGGCAGGTTTTGCGGGAAACCTTATTACTAGGTCAAATTAGTGAAGGCAAGAATTATAGGCCATCCTCATTTGGTGAATGTGTGCTGTACGTGTGTGTATGTGTTTGGGTGCCCACGGGTAACCCTTCTGATTTGGTGGCCTTCAGCGGATGGGAACTTCAACGGAAGAGGCGAAGTGCCTACGGGGAGAAGAATAGGATGAGAAAGACTAAAAAGTTATTCATCCCGAGGGAGCACAGAATTCCGGGATGGTCCCCCGAAATATTGATCCACACACCTATCGAGATCCTCACACACTTACATACCTTCACCCGCGTACACACAGAGATACACGCTCTTAAACATATTTCGGCCATCAGGGCACGCGAGGCACAGGAAATCCGATCCATATTCAACCCGCGCTCGCTTCCCAACAGTTGCTCCACCGACTTCGAGCTGGTAGCAGCAATTTAGCGGGACTTTTTTCCCTGGCCGATTTGTGACTGCAAAGCAAAAGGGTTACCGGTAAAGGGAAGAGAGAAGCAGGCAATCCGGACCGATACGACTGTGAACCTCAGCATGATGCATGATGCTGCCTGGACACGTTTGCGGCTGCACGGTACGGTTATTACATTTTATTAGTGAGCAAATTTGACTCTCTCTTATTTTATTGCAAAAGTTTTCAACCATCCAACCGTTCGTGGCGCTTTCCTGGAAAGCTAGACAAAAAAAAGTTTTTCCCCATTTTGAGTAACACCAGCTCGAGCTTGCGCGGGTGAGAAGCGATACGTGAGCAGCAGAAGTAGTTGTGGCAGCATTGCTTCACATTGGACCGGAGGGAGTTTTAGATAATTTGCATGATAAATCTGGACTCACATTTCCGGCCTTAATGTAACGAGGTGCATTTATTTGAAGTGTTTGAGAGTGGTGGAGCAATTTATAAAGGCGGCATATACTGGGAGGAAAAGTTTTTCTTAAATCGCTAGGAATATGGTGCTGTTAAAGCTGATAGTAGATAGCGTTTCGATTGGAGCACATCGAAGGGTCTTTCGAATATCTCCATGGAATTGGTCATTGGATTAAAGCATTTTTCACACTTATTTTGAGCCACAAATATCTTTAAAGTTTTCAAATCCTATTTTTTCTGCTAGACTTTCCTTTAAACCCTAAAACTGTATAAAAGAAACCTTTCCGACACGTGTTAGCAGGATTAAAAAGCAGAATGCGTTAGTGCTTCTGATGGTATATCCAACTAACTCTCATAAAAAATGGCATTATTGCACTGTAGCACACAATCACCATACACTCACACACGTAACACGCGCTAAGCATGCTTCAAAAGAGAACTCCCCTAGGGCTAGCGTAATCTGATCTAATTTGCTTTCAAAGCTCTTGTCACCTATCCTGGACCACATAGCGAAGGGATTAGCCTCGGATTTATTATGATTACCCTAGCAGTGGTACGTATATGTATCATCTGTGTGAATAAAACCCGGACCACCTCATAGAACACCCATCCACTAGAAAACGGTCTGGTTGAGGACTTTTTATTCGAATCTATAACATCCCGCCAAACCCATCTTGAGCTGGCTATAATCGAATGGTTTATGAACTTGGGCATTCGGATCCTTTTATACAATTTCTGCCCTTTGTGCTCTTTGGAACTTTGGAACGAGATATTGAGAAGGATTCGCTTCGCATTTTGCAGCCAAATCGATAGGGCGCTTTTCACCTTATAGAGAAGGGTGAAGAAATACCCGGGAAACAAAAGTGAGACATTAACAAAGAAGCGTTCATCAGCTACCGTTAAGCTGTCGGTGATAATGGAGATGCTCATCGGGCGTTAATTTGTGTGCTGAATGGTTTTTAAGGAGCCCGCCAGCAGACAGCCAGCTTCGTCTGTTGGGTACAGGAATCTGTAAAACAAAGGAAAAGATTGTTCGCTGACAGACGTCAACGAGCAGATTAGAGCCTGGCGGAGGAGCGTTTGCGGAGCTGTGTGAAGCGAAGAAGTATGTTAATTAACTTAGCGTGAATTAGTTTATTCCGTGAAAAGCATCCACAGTACTGTCCCTTGCTCCACCATGAATGTGAGGAATAATTCTTCTCCACAGGGCATTCCAAAAGTATCCACAAAATGGAGCAAACGCTTCTGCTGAAAGAGATTTAACCGATTGGCAAAAAACGATTAGTGAAATGGCGGAGGTAAATATGGGCAATGGTAAAGTAAAACCGGGGAGGGAGCCCACAATTTTACCTGGACCACGTTTCTGGGCAGCAATCGGCGTGAAAGTGAAGCAAAAAGCACGCAGAGAGGCTTCACCGTGCATAGGTTATTATGGAGCATCGAAGATCAGCGTAACGGCCACTGTTTAGGTACGCGAGTGTTGATGGTTTAGCTGCAGGAAAAGGCTGCTTCCATATTGGAACGGTTGGGAAACCGTTTAGTGTGAATCAATTTTCCCGCGGGTTGACTGTCCCGTCCCGGGGGAAACGATCTCGGGGGCTGGAAAATTGGAAAATAATTGTGTACCGATAGTACCCGATAGGCAGCAGCGGACAGCTAGGTGTGAGACAGGGTCGGGCGAAGTGATCGCCGAGTATCACCTGGGGTCGACACTCCTGGACTGGTCATTGGCACAGACTCGGGGCTGGGTCGTCGCACGTTGTGTATCGTGTTTTTTTTTGTATGACTGCCTCCTCTTCTTCGTCATTTGGGAATATAGGCAGCGCACCATGTGCCGAGATCGGTAGGCGATCATCGACCGATACCGGTCGAAATGGAAATGGACTCCCATTTCCAGTGTGGCGGAGAAAATGCGGACGCAGGAATATTAAAAGTACATCCGATTGCCACCGACCACCGTGTTCGGGCTGTTGGTATACGGGCGTCGCACTTTCTCAAAAATTGCCACCACACACACATACACGGACGTGCACGCACACACGCATAGGAACGGCAAAGGATTGAAGACTTGCGAATCATACGCCATTGAACTGGAGCGAATCAATTTTCCAAGCCCCGGTTTTTTATTTGCCATTGAGACGCGAACGGAACGAAAATTGTCGGCCAGGCCCGGCCGTGTTACCCCCTATGGGATGTGGGTTGTGCCAGGGTTGCCACCCTCCCGTTGGCCGGTTGATTACTGCTGCGTGTGCTGCTGCAAGTACGGTTAGCAACGGGGACACGGGGTGTGGTTCAATTTGAATGGACGGTTGGGGCGAACCGTGAGTTCAATGGAGGGATTAGCGCGTGATAAGTTTGGCCGAATGGGCCGCGTGAGGTGAAAAGCTGGCAAAAAGAAGCTCAGCAGTCTAAAGATCGATCCGAGATGATGGCTTTATTGTGAGGAAATTGATTGACGTCATTATGCGCAGCTCATGAGCTGTTGCTGGTGGGTGGAAGCTGGTTATCCCTGGGAAGGTACGTGTGAGGCAGTGTAAACCATAAGAGGCAAGGGTTTTTCATGTTGAACAGTTTACGGATAATAAATAAGACCCCGTCAAATTGTAGATTCGAAGATCACGATAGAGCTACATTACGATCAAGAGCAGTATTTAGAAGACTTTATCGAGTATTGGATCGATTCTGAACCTCTGCAGCATCGGAAAGGGCTTTAAGTCGCCGCCATCCAACAGCCAGAGCCCTGCGGCGAGTATTGGATGAGTCGCAAGTGGTTGTAAACAAAGAGAGCGACCATATCGGGCTGAAATCATCAACAATCGAACCACCAGCAACCGCCACCAGCAGCCGCCAACTGTAGACGAAGTGGGCAAAGAAGTTCAGAAAAAAAAAAAATGGTGCCACTTTCTCAGCCAACTTCGCCTGGACGGTGCGTGCCGATGTGTGTGTGTGTGTGTGTGTGTGTCTGCGAGGAATCCTGTTTGTTTCGCATTTATTTGGTAGATTGATGATGAGTGAAGGCGACCGGTGTGTGGAGTGAAGGTGTGTGTGTGTGTGTGCCGGTGAGCTGAATTCAGCGAAAGTTCGGTGACAGCAGTCCGAGAGCAGTCGCCCAAGAGTTGTCACCCGTTTGTCGGACACCGGATCGCTGGAGACGGGCGTGTGCGGGATTGCGTCTGTTTTGTGTCTCCGGCACAAACTGCATACGAGAAGAGAAAACAACTCGGAATTTGACACGCACCTGTGAGTCATTGCGTTGGGTGGGCAATGTAGAACGCCGGCTAAGTCTAGCACCGGTCGACCGGGAGCAGCAACAATGTTGTGGAGGATGGCTCGAAAGTATGCAAAGCGTAATTGAATGTCAATTTCAGTAGGAGAGCGATGAATATGTGGCTAGCCTTACTACGGTGAGCATCTCCTCCGTTTACCGAAGTGGACCAGAAAAAAAAAAACTGCGACGAGGTGGTCTGAAAGTGAAAGCGATACGATGGTGGTGCGATTTACTACTCTGGCTCACCTTCGCACATCGAGCTCGGTCCGTTTGGACGAGTTTTCGAAACGGACACCGTTCATTGCCATTGCCAGGGCAACCGGGGCTTTTGACAGTGAGCGTGCAATGGTCGATGTCTCCCGGTTCTGCCCGTCGAATGGGACATGAGTAAACGAACGAAAAAAAAAACAACACTTCCCAAATCGGCATGCGAATAGTGGCATCACCCCTTTAACAACACTTACACACGCACACTCACTCGCTCGCTGACCATTACCCTGCTGCTGGGGGTTGATGTATGATTTGCTTTCTTTTGTTTTCTTTTCGCCATTTTCTTTCCACAAATAAACCACCCAACATGCTGGCAAACTCCCGGCGTGAAGTCCCACGGTTCCTTTCTTTCTGGCTCGCTGCGGTGCTTTTGCCCGACAGGTGAATGTGGGCGCTGAGTTCCGTGCCAAAATTTGCATATGGTGACAAAGTGCCGGTGCATTCCGTTGGCAGATTGTGGGGTTGGCCCACCGTCAGCGGACGATCATCCGCGCTAGAATTCAGCTCGGACACACGCACACACACTGGAAGGCTGGAATTTTCGGGCGATAGCAGCTTTCGCTCTCAACGGACACGGTGGCGCGTGAGCAGCATGTGCATGAACGCGATTGAGTCCACGCGAATGGCCGGAGGCAGTCATCCCGTGCTTTGGGTATGCGGTGCTTGCTGTGTGATGTTGGGGTCTGTGTTTTGTCGGATTAGCAATGTGTCGGGAGAGCAATATCTAGGTCTCTTGGGACTCTGATTCCTCTTGATTTCTTCATTTAGAGTCCTTTTGGCGGAGATTTGGATAATTGATTCTAATTTTCTCAATTTCTAGGAACAGCCGATTCTTGAAGGAGACTTGCTGAGTGTCAAAGAACCTGTTTGGTCCCTATATCAAAGCATAGATTCCAAGCCACAGTATTAATTGCTTGATTACTCCATTCATACAAAAGGCCTTTACCAGCTCATACACCTGCCACCAAGATTTCAACTGATTGTGAAGCGTTGCCATCTTCCATTGTTACCGTCCGACTGGCCGGATTTGATGCAAAGCTTGATGATGATTGCGCCCGCCTGCAGGCAAACCGTCGGCGTACGAATCCTACATCCTGCTTGCACCGATTTCACTACAAGTCTTTCGTAATGGGTTCGGCATTTCCTAAGGGTGTGGTGTTGGAAAGTTTTGCGCGGCGCATCACCACCGGCCGCGTAGGTCGTGGACGTGTCAGGAGGCAGGATTTGGAGGTGGCGAGATCCTCACGCATATACCGTTAGTTTGGTTAGGGCGTTTTTGCTGGGTTCGAACATTGGAGAGCTCGCAATCGGGGATGGTTTTCCACCGAACAATGCGACCGCCAGACCGGTTCCAGGAGCAACGGTACTGCCCACCGTGCAGCTACTACTACTACTACTACTACTTCTACTTCCGTGCCAGCTTTGCTGGTACCAGCCGAAAATATTATGCTGGCCCCACACTGCCCGTTGATTAGGGATTTGCATTATTTATGGTACTGGCTTCTTCCCTTCTGGCCTCCCGGGAACACCAAAAGACAAAAGGCTTCGGGACCGATTACGGCCGGAAAGCGAGAATTAGGTTGAACCGTTGGTCGACCAAAACTGGCGGTCACCACCAGCTGGCTGGCTCGCAGCATCCGGAGCGTTTCGGGGATTCCGATAGTGGCGAGCGTGCGCTTATTTATTGCCATCAATTAAGGTATATTCTGTTCGGATTCGACCGATCGAACGGTGGTGTGTTGGGTGGTTGCCACCACCTTCCGCTTTGAAAATTTGTCCATCCCCTGGTACGCACGCATCAGGTCAGGCAATTTATGCAGCTCCGTTCCACCCGACTCCGTCCCGCCTCCCATGGGCACGACTCAGGAAGCGCAAGCATCGATAAGATTCCGAGAGCTGTGTTTTTTGTCGGGGAGGGGTAAAACGTTTTGATTTGTCTCTTTTAGATGTTAGTTTAGAGCGTGCCTTTTTTCTCCCTCTTTTGGGTTGGACAAGATTTATCGCTTCATTCCTGGTCCCTGGGTAGGATAGTATTCAAATCCGGGAGAAATCGCACAGAATCCAATCGACGTTTTCGGAGCTGCCGTTTGACTAATGCAGCAGTTTGGCACACAAAAACGGTATCGAGTGATAAGGGGGGGAGTCCAAGTCTCACGATTATGCTGGCCAAGTTTTACTGGTCAGTAATTAGTCGGTGTACACGCACAAACAAAATAACCGGCTGGGGTCGGAAAAACGGAATGATCGGAGTTTTTTTCCCCGTATGATCAATGGGTACGGTAGTACTTAGAGTGCGCGTTGGGCCCATTTTTCACCTGGAATGAGTTGTTTGTTTTTGTGTTGCTTCTCTCCCTTTTTCTCCTCTTCCCCTTTTCTTCAAAGTCGTGTGATGGAAATGCGTCCGCAAAACAAATAACCGCTGAAAGGCATGGTATTACTGGATCTCTTTGCCTCGTCTGCCAGCCTTCTGATCGCTGCGCATAAAGACTCCATTAGCGGGAATGTTCATGCGTTTCCTGCGAGTGTCTGCCTGTGTGTGTGTGTGTAGGTTGGTTATTTTTGTGGCTTAATTTCCCTCCAATGCGTACCAAGAAAAAGGAAGCAACACTACCAAAACGTACCTTTTCGACACAACGAGCCACCATTAATTTTCCCAATCATTGATTGGTAGCATTGTTGAGTTTTCGGTCCTCCGGTCCAATTTGGCAATCACCGACCGTAAAGAAGCCATCGCATCGGCAGCCAGGCCAAAAGCTGCGGACGGTCACTTGGACGGCGTTCGCCACGAATCAAAATTAATTTTCCCTCGTTAACCACATTTCTCCGGCTATTTGTGGAGCGCGGTTTCCCGATGCGGTTAGAGGTCAGCAGCAGCAAAAAGGCAGCGAAACTATAGCTCAGCCGGGCCGGTGGGTGTGTGTGTGGGCGCGCCTGGGCGCCGATGCGGGTGAAAATACAGTTAATTTGTAATGGAACTAGGTACGTCACGGTGGCAACAAATCTGGCGCTTTCTGGCATTTGTTTGCGGAGCTGTGGCGCCGGAAGGATGCTCGGTTGAGTTGGACGGACGCGGTTTTTAAATCACACTGATGGCAAATGTACTTTTGGTACGTCGTTACCATGGAAACTGGGCAGGGTAATTAATTGTGTTGATCATACTGACGCACAATGGGTGAATCCTGAATATACATTCGATTTATGGAATAAATTTCCATTTCAGCAGTGTGAGGGCTTCAATTGCTGATGATTTTTGGTACGAAATTCAACTCAACGTTTCGTATTAAAATATAATAAAGAAGGGAGTTTAATTTGCAGGGCTGTGCTTCAACAAATTCTTGACCCAGTTGAAAATTACTATTAAAAAACGTCCAGCGAATTGGTGACAAAACGACTTGGATCGGTAACCGCCAAGCCAATCCTGATTCCCAAATAACAAGAAGCTACCTCATGACATAAAACAAATGTGATCATTAGACAAAACCAGTACAAATTGATCGTAGTAAATCACCGTCTAAACGGATTTTGCTCACCTACCCTGGTGCTTACGTGTAAATGAGCTCCTACCTTAAACACATTCCAAACCGGTGGATGATTTAATGTGATGGAGTTCGAAGTGTCGAAGTGTGCTGCCGGCGTACGGTTCAGTTTTCACCGTGCGCAATGGTGCCACGGCATTAAGCCGAAACCGGTATGGTACGATCCGCTCGACAAGGTATAGCGCTCCGTTCCGTTAGCTGCACACGGTTCGCAAAACAAAAACCACTGGAAGTGGTTGGTGAACCGTCGACGAAAAGATTGGGCAGATATCGCGCACCGGAAGTGCCCGGAAGCTGATCGGTCGTTATAAACGAACGGAACAATCGGACCCAACCATACCGACTAAGGGTCAGCCGAGCGGGTTGGCTGAAGTTTGCTCTAAAGGCGCGAACGAACCAAGCAAGCAGGCGAAGCAATAAAAGCCTGTGCCGAAAATGCAAAATCAGTCCAGTGGAAAGAATGGCCGCGTGATCACTGTCCGTTGCGCAACGCTGAGGATTCGCCGTACAGTGCCGCTTGCTTGTTGGCTGGTGGTGTCCGGTTGCTTCGCTAGTGTGCCAAGCCGAAAAAGTGGGACTTTCGCTTGACCCGTTTCCGAGTCGGATCTCATTTCTGATCGGTTTCCGATCAGTTGCCCGATCACTTCCATCCCAAAAGGAGGGTAAAACAGATAAGAAAACGTTGGTTGGGGAGAAGAGGATGAGCGGGGAGGGGGAGGGCTGAGGATGGAAATTTACATATTCATCCACCGATTTCCAAATCCAAATGGCTTGCTTTCGAGATGGCCCGGTGTCGCCGATTTGACGGAAACTAGTTTTCCTGGCTCGGCTGTGTGTTGGTCTTGTTTTACGGTTCGGTCTTCTTTATCGTACCGTTCCAGGTCAGCGATCAATGAACTGTGGGCCGAGAAAATTGTACAAATTTCTCAATGATCAAAGAAATTTGATAGCAACATTGCCGTGGTGGTGGGCAGCGATACCGGGTCGTGATACCGGGCCGAGGATAGCCGGACGCTGCACGCAGCCAACGATGACGCCAAATCAGCCACACCACCGAACGAAAGGTCTCCACGCCACGGATAGCATCGAAACTAACTCCCCCACCCCTCGGTGGGGCTGGTAAAAGTTGAGCGATTGGAAAACTTTCCTGCATGTTCGAGAAAGTGAAAGAGATAAACTCGTGTGGTCGCCAACAATGTCCGGTTGGCGCGTCCCGGAGTTTGCGTACTGCCCGGGCTCGGGTATGTGACCGGGAGAGCCGTGATCTTGGCTGCGGCTTGACCGGCCCGCATCACAGTGTCAACGTACGTCGTGCGACCGTCCGTCGTGTGCTGGCCGTGTGTCTCGCGGATCTGTCTGGAAAGTGGGACCCCGTCTGGCCGTCTGGCTGGCCGGAACGGTCGGGCAACACCGCATCATCCCTGCCGACCTGTTGTTTTGCTGAGACCGGTGATTATCCAATTGCGTCCACCGGGGCCGGACAGTGTTTAGTTTGGGCTCGAAAAGGAAGTCTCGCGGCACGTTTATGGCATTCGCGGGGGGCACATGATGCGCGTCGCATGACGGGCGCGATCGCACGAGACATTGTCGTAAGAAATTACTGCATCGCAAGCGCCGGGTTTTTCTTCGCCATCGACACCGATGGAGGGAACACACACATGCCACACTAGGTAGAGAAAATGGGGGGGGGGGGGGGGGGGGGGGTTTAAGCGAGACGTTTTGTTGGGTCGGTGTGTTGAATGATATTGTGGGAAAACGGTTTGGCAGGGAAAAGATTTCTTCAGGATAAATGAATGGACTGCTCGATGGTATAGGCGATATAGGCGGCGGTCTTCAGACGGCAGTACTGGGGTTCACATCTCATACGGACCGTCCCCTCATTCTGAGGCCTGACTATCTTACTAAGTGGAATCATAACTAAGTTTTGCAAATCAGAAATGGCAGGCATGACCTAAGAGGTCGTTATTGCAACACGAGAGATAGAGAGAGATAAACTTGTTGAAAATCGGGTTTTTGGAGATATTTTATCTCGTTAGAGACTTTAAACAACTCCACTCAGGTGATATAACAAGATTTTATCGAGACTACAAAGTATAACGAAGCCTTATCCAAAGAATCAGACGATCTTCTTGATCGTCAAGTATTTTGTGGAGATCTAGTTCATGGTCTTATGTGCCTCTGAGCAATCTGAGCTTGATCTAGACCACTAGATTATTTTCTTTTTATGTCAAATGAAGGTGCAATTCAAGTAATCAGTTGATTCTCCATTTTGACCATAGAATGATGGAAAAATGTACTTTGATGATTGTTTGTCCAAGGAATTCTGTGGATCGTTTATGCTGAGGGTAGTTACATTTCTATTCTTTTAACTTTTGAGAAACATTTTTACGATTATCGTCTAGCAGCTCATAATGAATGATTGTCTTATGTACGGACAAGGACGAGTTCGGCAGGAGATTTTTCATATCGATTTTGATCTTGTCCCGCTCCAAGTTTTTTTCCTTAAAGTTCTCAAAGTTAGAAACACAATATTTCCCTACCAGCTTCAGGTGCATCCGAAGGACTTACAAGTTTGGTAGATGGTCTAACAGAACAGATGGTCTAGAAGTGATCACCACCTCCAATTTTAAGGCTCAGAGATAGTATTGATAGTACAAAAAGAGTCAACAACTAACGAATATATGCTGGCTCTAATTGCTCCAAATCGTTTGAATACGTCGCGATTTTTTTTTCTTCAAATTAACGACATCATGCCAGTGGCTATGAATGGATTGATCGTTAGGGCGCAGGGTCGTTGTAAGAAAAAAACCTTAAAAGTCCATCCCTAAACGGTTTACTTGAAATGTAGCTCAAAGCACCTGAGTACTTGTTCAGGTATCAACATTTTCTCCGACTGTAAACGTTCATGATAGCATTTGTACCTTTTTTTGTTAAATTTCTGATAGTTTTTATCTCTTTCCTCCCTTAGCTTCCATTTGCGTGCGTGCGCGTATTCCCCGGCCAGGATCCGAATCGCAGCAAAGCCCGTTGGGCTGCTGTTGGCCTTCGGAAGGCTTGCCACAGTCGCCTGCTCAGCTATACACATGGTGGCAGGAAACCGGCTCCACTTTCGCTTTTTCTTTTCACTCAAAACACTCTCCTGCAGTGGCTGCGTGGTATGTTCGAGCTGCACGAGCTCGTGCTGGTACCTTGTATTACTTAGTTTTTTGTTGGTTGTAGGTTGTTGTTGTCTTTGCTGGTTTCGTTTACCATCGCACCGTGCATGCAACATACAATGGAAAAGAGAAGAAAACTCAAACACACACACACGCACACTCACGGAGGCGTATGTACGAGGCAAACAAGCTTCCGCCTTCGATCGTAGATGCATGCGGCGGGAGCGTTTAGTTTCATTGATTGGCCAGCCAAACCGGCTCTGGCCGATCGATGTGGGACCACCACCTGACGAAAGCCTTCCCGCGCTTCCTTCGCTTCGGTGCACCGACGCTCGGTTCGCCTGCATTGTTTCGCACGGCAGCCGGATGGGAAATGATGCACCTTTCCGTGCTTCTGGCGCACCGGTGGCGCTCCGGTGTGCTCAAAGCGTAAGTATGATAAATTACCGCGGCCGAAAGGGGTTCCCGCATAAGACAATGTCAGCATTGTTGAACGTGAAGCAAAAAAACTGTGCATCTGCAAACGTTTTGTCTAGTGTTTGAACAAATTAGATCGCCACTCGAACCGCCGCCGACCATTCGCGGGAGATGAGATGTCGTTCCTCTTAAGCGAGCGACCGGCGATGGCTAGCGGCAAACCTGGTGTCTCATTACGAGCGCTAATGGATTTTGTGACAGGCCACCGGTGATGGGCAATGTCGCGAAAGTGGTAGGACGATTGAGCCTGACGACAGCCATCGTCAACCCGATCGTTCACTTTCGGCCAACTGTGTTCCTGTGAGTGTTTGATAAACTTTCCACAAATAATTTCATTCACCAGGGCAGCCGGCAGCGTGTCAACCTGCGCGGTGGGTAGTAGCGTAGATGGGCTGTAAAATTTTCTGAATGAAAATTGAAAGTTGCGACCGTGGTGGTAGCCCACCTTCGCGGGCCGATGTCTTGCGGCACCCAACGCCGGTGAAAGATGTGGTTGAGAAAGGTGTTAATTGCTTACTGAACATTGCGTCTAAAACATATGGAGGATAGTTCGGAGAGCGAGGATCGTGTGACATCGATCGCTCGGTCGGATTTAGCATGATGCAGCCGACAAGCTTCCTTCGTTCAAGTGGCTGCCGTAAAAGGGCAAATAAAGTTTTCGCTTTCTATCGCGAAATGAAGTGGCCGGAAGTTACGGTGTCCAGGTACGGGAATGAAATCTGAAAGGTTTCCGCGGATGAGATGATCGGCCGGGTGGGATAATGAGTTTGGGATCGGTAAGGGATTGGTAGCAAAATAACGTTGTGTGTGTGTTGAATTTACATATCCTAGGGGCTCTACCTAAGGAAGAACACAGTGAAAGCGATTTGGTTTGGGTCCGATACAACAATAGAGGGGAAGAATAGTCCGATTGTTCCCAAGGTGTTTTGCTGATACACTTCATAAAAGAAAGCATCTTTTCATACGGTTCGTCTAGCAGCAGCCGTCATTAAAGCTATTGTTGTGGTGAAAAATTGAACCGGCCGGACAAGATATGTTCGTATCGAGCGTAAAGTGTAATAAGGGTAAGGGAAAAACAAAACAGGAACTGCGAAAGGGAAAGAGCAACACCAAAACAAGAAAAAAACGGTCGTAGTATCGTTAATCATGACAAAAACTTTTATTGTACGACCACAAACCCGCGTCTTATCTGCCGACCGGCAGACGGTCGGCCGGGATCGTGCCTCGGTTTCGGCTCCCGATTCGCATCAAGTCTCGACAAGTTTGACTGCCAATGTCTCTGACCATTTCGAAGCGGGCGCCCGACGACGAACAAAAAAAAAAACGCGAGATGCAACGATAACCCAGGGGATGGAAACGAAAATGTAAAACTTTCGAAAATTTGTTCAATCCTACCGAAACACCGGTCTGCCTTGATGGATGGAAGCCTGCCGGTGGCGAGGGGGGGGGGGGGTGCATGGGTGGAGAAGGTGGGCGAAAAACAAAAAGCTCCGAATTCGCCTGTTGGTCGATCGCACGATGCGTGTTTTCTCTCCTCGCGTGACCCTGTGCCGCGGTCACTGGACGGTCTACTGACGGCGTGCAGTGCTTAGGACGCAAAGGATGAACCGACCCGACAGTTCCGGCATCGGGATATAAAAGGGCGCACTTTGGATAGGGCCACTGGCGGAAGGGGATGAGAGAGAGAGAGGGAGAGTTTGGAGTCTTTTGGATGTTGGCGCTTTATGGGAACCTGGGAGTGATTGGTGCTTCGGCTCAGCATGGTTCGGACGATGATCGATGGCGGTCAGAAGGACGAAGAAAGCAGCAACATCGTGTTCGTCCCAATCGGCTCAGGTTTGGGGGGCTTTTCAGGTGTCGTCTCTCACACACACCGCTTCCCCTTTGGGATGTGGTCGGTCAGGTCTATAGTTAACTTCATCCCTCTCAGGTCCGTCTCCGGTCCACCGTCCGGCTGGACTGTTTGCTTACTTTCAATTTGTTGTCCGCTGTTTTCTTCTTTCACCCACCGGGTCCCAGATCCGGCTTTAGGCGGCATTTTGAATGAAAATGGAAAGTGATCGAATTTGGAAGGAGCCGCCGCGAAAACTGAACAACCCGCGGCCGCGTGATCAATCGATTGGCAAAGCGCAGTTTTGTCCGCGCGGGTTGTTTTTTTTTTGGTTTCGTTTTGCTGCTGCTGCTGCTGCTTCTGCTGCCGTACGTATCATCGCGGTACACGATTTAACGGGGGTAATGACTGGCCTTTGCCGCGGCCTGATGGGAAAGATTGCTGATCGAAAGTAAACAAGTCGATACAAAAAGGAAGAATTGTGAGGGAAAAAACATGGAGGGCAAGCAAAAACAGTTTGAACTTTTCGAAGGTGCGTTTGTGTGTTAAATATACTAAAATTGATATGTTAAAGCAGTTTTGATAGGAAATAAAAAAAAATATCAGTTATACTTTTAATGTGAAGAAGAAGTTATTTTTTTCTTTAAAAAAACCTAATTTAGTTAAAAATAGTTGAATGAATTGTTTAAAATATTCAATCCACCATACAATGGATTTTTTAAATACGTCACTTGGCCATGAAAGTTAGATTAGTTAGTGCTGAAAAATAGGGAAATTGGGAAAGAATAAAACAAATAAATTATAAATAAGAATTTATACCCTTTAGTTATTACAAAACTTTGAATTGTTTCTCAGCTCGTTTCGCTGCTGCAATCGCTAGTAAAGTCTGGTTTCCACTTTAAAGATTGACTATGTATGCGACGTCTTGTCTGTTCTTAACACTATCTACATCTTAACTACAGACATTTCAAGTGCTAGACAACTGTTGCAACCAGAATTCAGAACCTCATCATCTTATGAAGTGATGGAATTGATTGATCTATCTGATCTTTGTTTGAGACAGCTCGAGTGAGTCTTCGCTGGTTCCCTTTTTCAGTTTATTTATCTTTTTCATCTGTCAATCTATTTCTTCTTTGGAGAGCATAAGAAGTATTGGTCCAGGACCAGTTTAGTGAAGTCTTCAAGGATTCTTTCTTTTCTATATGACGAGAAATTCCTGGATGGTTTATGTTAGCTGGTAAATAAATACTTATAAGAGTACTTGGATGGAGTTACCTACAGAATGAGAAAACGAATTTAACAATACTATAATAGTGATATTTTAAAATATTTTAAAATATCTTAGATTACTTTAAAATGTACCAGTTTTAGAGACTGCTTTGAAGATAATATCAGATGATTATTCATTATTAAAACGACGGTCTAGAAACGGCTAGAGGTGTTTTAGTATCTATTGTTAATTTGTTGTTCAGCCTTATTTATTTAAACTTTTAATAGCAAAATTTAGGAAAGTTGAAAGATATGTTTGTCGCGAACCTTACCTTTGAATGCTGAAGTCACTGCTCTGTCGTATTAATTTGTATGGGATTCGAAGGATGAGATTGTCAAATCAAACTGACACCTGACTTAATTCGTGAAACCCCATACAAAGTTTGTACGACTAGTCCCTTGTGGATTATCAGTGACTCCAGCCTAACTGTATAGAAGATAAATAATAATTTGATCATGTTTGCTTAGTTTTTTTCTATCCTTTTCATTATCCTTTTGACTTCTAAAGAAATACATATTGAGAACATCGTTTGGTGTACTTTCTTTAGCTTCCTTAATAGTAATTTCCTTGAATGGTCTATCCTGAATATACTTTAGTAAAATATAGAAAATTACTATTAAATGCTTTTAAGTTGCTGGGGTATGAGTTATAAAAGAACCATTAAAATTGCTCTCATTTCAAATTATAATCAATTACATCAACCAAAATCCATTGTACGATCGATTGCCCATAAGCTGTCACTCTCTCCGACGTCGTTCACCGTCACGATTTTAGACCAATTAGGGACTTTCCCTAACTACCTGGCTATTATACAATATGATTTACGGGCGCAACTAGATTACCACCACTTCGCACCAATTGAGCTTTTTTTACTATCACATTTGGGTGCAACGCTGTAATCAGACCAAATTGAACGGCACACCAAATACTATTGCGCCGTCCATGGAGGAAAAAAGCGCAAACCACTGTCTTTGAACCTGATCAAACGTTCGTCGGGATTGTGTAAGTCGTGTGACGTCTGGGCACAGATAACGGTTCGGTACAGGCGGCGGCGGCGGCGGCGGTGATGATTTGAACGGCGGTACCAAACGGAACCGGACATGGATTTAACATATTTTTGATGCCGAACCGCAGGCCGCGGTGCGTGCTAAGTAATGGAAATTAATGATGCAACCGTGGCGCATCGCGGCTGGTTCACCACTTTCGCTCGTCTAACTAGCGGGTTCCGTGATGATCGGATGTAGATGTGAGCTGATGAGCTGATGGCGGGGGGCTGATCACTTTCTACTTAGCGCGGGGCACGTCGTGAAAGACGTGTGACGCATTTACCCCGGGTGAAGATGCTATAGCTCTTCGCGGTTCACGTAATAACCTACGTCGCGTTTAGTGTAAGAATGCTAACTGTTTCAGAGAGAAATAATCGTGAGCCAGCTATCGATACTGCAACACGATACAACAACAAACAAAACCAATGTTTATAACACCTTCGCATCGGTCACATTGATTGAGCAGCAGCAGGTTTTGATGTATCAGACGAGTTAATTCGTTGTAATAAAACTAATCAATTTTACACCTTTTTACCCGGCTGATTTTGCACGGTTTGTGATGCGTATCGTGTACGCGCGTTGAAATAAACCGATTCCCTCGGTACTGATACTTCCGTAGACGAGTTGCCGACGGGTGCCCGTTGCTTAATGAGCCAAACGTCCACAGTTGTGGTGGCTGTGGTGCAGAGTATTACGACGAGCCTAACTGTGGCGGTTGTTCGGTTGTTCCGCTCGGTTCGCTCACAGAACTAAACCAATGTGATTATCTGGTCGTTTGCCGGTGCAGTTAGCAATGGACCCTATTTTATTAGTGGTGCGGGAAGTGGTAAAACAATAACCTTGTGGGTTACAGGTTTGTTGGGAGAGGTTACTGGGGGATGGGTAGGGAAATGTGTTGAATAGTATTATAAGGCGCGATCAAAGGGCAATAAACCGAGCCGATTAACATGATTGGTGACAAAACAATGAATGAAGCACCATTTCAGGTCAAATTATGTAATAGACGAGGTGGCTGGGTATTGTTTGAGGTTCAACGGATATTGGACCATTACTCTGAATCGTTGATGTTAGAATCGGAATTAGGAGGCACCTAAATGAACCACAACCTGATACGCTTTATGATAAGAAAATTAACTGATTATAGGAAGTAGTAAAGCATACGTTTAATGAAGTTCTAAGTTTATTAAAATATTCCTGGAAAGAGTAACATCAATAAAATCAATTAAATCATATAGGACAGACCACTCTGAAGAACGATTTAGAGACCTAGTTAAGCTAGACCACCGCGCTCATCTCCATGTGGGACGAATTTCCATCAAAGGAAATCTCGAGCAAACCTTACAGCATTCACAAAATTCCATTCATTAAATCAGAAATTAATGGTTAACCTAAATACGCTAAAATCATAAAATATTACTTCCCCATCGGCATTTGCCGATAGAAGCAATGTGAACCGAAAGCTCGGTGAAATGTTTCACTCGGGAAGAAATTAGAAAGTTGCTATAAAACCGAAACGAAAAGGGGTGAAAGAAACTCGTTGATCGATCACTACAGAGCTTCAGAGCTTTCGCATGGGGGGTGGTATGGGTTATGCAAGGCGTTGCTTTCTTCCGAGCTTTGAGTTTATGCTGAAAGCTTTCACGATCACTGTTGATCGTTCGGCACAGTGGAACAGTGGGCGAGTTGGTGGTGGTCAAAAATTTAATTTAATGTTTTCGAAGTTTGCTTACATGCAAGGATGACTTGACAATTCTTCCGATGAAGTTTTAATACACCTGGAGCAGAACTTAATACACCTGGAGTTCTTAAAATATTTCTTTGTGTTAAAGCTAAAATGAATTGAAATCTTATTTATTTCTATTTTTATTAACACGGATTGATGCCGTATTATCAACATTAATCCTCTCTGTATCTTCTTCTTTATTGGCCCAACGATCTCTTAGGCCATCCCGGCCATTTCTGGCTTACTAGACTTATTGATACCGCATAGCTGGATAGTCAGTCTCCACTATGGAGGAACAGCCCAAATTAAATTTTAACCTCGGTCCTGTCGTGTGAAGTTCGGTGCCGCTATCGCATCGCTGTTTATTTGGAGCAACATCTCCCATATAGAACAACATTGCACGCCGATATTGGTCGATTTTTCTTCGAATGGTACACCTGCCAGTAATTCAATCATTAATAAATCATATGCGCACAATAGCACACTATTGCGCTCGCTCAGTCGTGCAATACTAATAACTAAGCTGGAAAGTTGGTTGCGTTAAAATGCCATGCTTTTCTTTGCTCTTTCTTTACACTGCATCTAACATGGGGCGGTCGCTATCGATAGACACGCATTCTACACTACGGTGCGTGTCCATGCGCTGTATAGCGAAGCGAAGATGATCCAGTTCCTCCAGCTGGCCGGCTGGAAAAACAGCCATCCACAAAAGAAAGTGGAAATCTCGTGGAGAAATCAGTGAAATGGCATTCTCCCGCGATGTCCTCGGCGGTCCGGGAGTGTTAGGGCGGGAGAATAGTGCCACTAGTTCCGGGAACCGTTTCCTCGGGCTCGTTCTGCCACCGACCGTGAGCAGGTCTGGTTTTTGTCCGATGCGCACCCACTTTCTAGCCGTAGCAGGAACCGGGTTCAATAAAGCAGTGTACTCAATTTTCCGCGAATGCCCGTTTTAGCGTTCGTGGCAAGTGCGGCACACAGCTGTGGCGCGGCTGTTGCGGTAACTTGTTTTATTTATGTTCGGATGCTACTGGAACTGGAAATGAACTGGCGGTTTTTCTCATGTCACAAATCCTGCCTGTTTGCATTTCCGCGGAAATTAGACCACCATTGTAGAGGGACTAGATATCAGGCCCTATGCTCCAAACCTGGAGTGAAAGTCATTCCTGCAGTGGATGCCGATTCATCCTGGTTTGCATTGCATTTCCTAGTGACACATAAACTGGAGAATCTGTGTCATACAGATATTGAAATACAGTGAGCCACAATGGTACAGTGAAATAAACAATTAAAACAAACCAAATACTTCTTCAATTAAGTTTTATTTGACTGCATGTTTTTTTTACACAAAAATAGGACGTATCGTACAAAAAAATAACGAAAACGAAAACATAAATCGTACAAAACAAAAATCATCTACAACGCATAAATTATCAGTTCTGTTGAGAAGCAGTACAATAAATTAAATTAAGTTAAATAAATAAACTGTCGTGTGGTGGGCCGCGCTCCAGGCAAAAACGGGAGCCGCCTCGACCACTAAGAGCTAAAGCTGGTGCGCCCACCAGGAACGATGGGCCTTGGTTTTTTTGGGGGATCTAGGATGAGGATGTGTCTGTGTGAGAGTAGCTTTTTGGGAGTATGTGTGTGAGTGTTGGTGGGGGGGGATAAGGAGGAACGTTTTGGTTGTGTAATGTTCGCTTCGGTTTTTGTAGATGACGTTTTGGAGGCAAGTTTCCATGTGACACGGCATGATAGAACGATGCCCTACCGGAGGGGTATCAGTTCGTCAGTCGGTATTGTGCGAGTTCGCTGCTTGTTGTGCGCCTTGGTGATCGCCGAGATGCTGAATGGGCCGAAGATGTACTACCGATCCCAGCTTGCATCGATAACATCCACCGGGTTGGGAGTGGGGATGCTGGGATTTTGGCTGAGATGATAGGGGATGCGATCGATGGCTGGGATCGGATACATTGTTCGGCTTCTGACGTCCCGGGTTAAACAGGACGCATCAAACAACTTGCTTGCGGGGGTTTTGGTTGGCAACGGGGGCGGTGGCAGGTCAATGGATACTGCGCTTACTGAGCGTAGTGTCCGTAGCCGTTGTAGGCAAGACCCTGGCCGGATCCGATGCGTCCCCAGCCGCCACCGTGTCCGCCGGACACGACCACCTCATGGGCCGACTCGTGATGACCGCTACCGCTCGAGATCAGCTTCTTGATGCCGATGATGGAGGCCAGGGCGAGGGCCAGCTTGGAAACGATCAGAGCCTTACCGGCGAGCAGGGCGAGGGCACCGAAAGCGAGCGGGACGAGCGTGCTGCCGAGCAGAAGCGGGATCATGATCCAGTGGCCGTTCTTCTTGTCCTTGTCCTTGCCACCTCCGAAGCCACCGCCGCCGGCACCTCCGAAGCCACCGCCTCCTCCGCGGACCTCATCCATGGAGCGCTTGATTTCCTCGCTGGACGGGAACTTAACCTGTTGTGGGTGGACAGGAAGACAGTCAGGCTCGTTAGTGTATCAGGAATCAGAACCCTCTCTTGAAAGGGACTACTCACTTGCAGGGTGTGGGACTGGAAGAAGGACAGAACCTTGTCGAAGAGCATCGAGTTGAGCGAGCGTTCCTTCTCGTCGAGCGAACGGGGCAGCTCAGCCTCGAGCTGGGCCTCCGTCTTCAGCGGGGTCGCTTCGGCAGCCGATTCCTGATCGCGCACGAATCGCACGCCCTCGCTCAACTTGAAGTCCTTGGTCGAGCGCGACACACGGTCCAGGATGGTGAACAGCTTCATCTTGAGGCAGGTGGAGACATCGCCGCTGGCACAGTCCTGGTACGTCTTGTACAGGTACTTGATCTCGCCCAGGTACGAGCCGGCGCGGGGCGTCTGCTGCTGCGGTCCGTTGCTGTCGTCGATCGAGTTCGAGCTGATCGGCAGCGTGGCGGAAGCACTGTGGGCGAAGGACACTGTCGCTAGGCACCCGATCACCAGTAAACACTTGAACAGTTGCATCTTGCCGGAACGTTTGGGCTGGAGCGTTTGTTTTTGTTAGTAAATCTGTTTTGCGACGAAAACAGACCACAATTGCACGAGACCGAACTCACACTCTACACACTGCGCTCGCTCTGGGATGGCTCTAGAACTGTGGACGAATGGACTCAAACTGTGCCTTCCAGTGGGCCGCCACCATCAATATATACTCCGAGGGCGGTTGGGCTCGTTGCACGCAAACCGGCCCTACCGGCCCAACCGAGAGATGCACTTGCAGCTACCACACCGCCCGGCGTCCTCACCCCACCTACTGGCCCGCCTCGTCCAGCCCACCGATCCTGCTGCCTTTCTTCGCTCCGCCTATTGTGGTGCTATCGTTCGGTGCACACACACACACACACACACACAGACGAAGCGCATACCCGGGCCGTCGTCTGTAGCCGTTCTGTTCTACTGCACCCAGCGTCGAGGCACGCGTCGGCGGATGATCGCGTGCCTCAAGCCGGCCGCGTCCGTATCCGCTTGAATGCACTGCGAAATCCGTGTCCGCGAATCCGTTCGATGAGCAGGCGGGTGCTTTCTTTGGCCCGCTGTACAAGGTACAAGGGCCTCGGAATTCCTACTCCGCAGGGCTCGGTGGCCTTGTGGCGATAGCCAGACGATTTCACGGTCAACTGAGTGCTCGGTATCGATGACACTTTTACACGAATTTTGCACAACTGACCGCTACTGACTGGCAACCGGTACAGGGGAGATACAGGAGCGGGCTAGGTTTCGGTGGACAATTGCGACCCTTTGCTGGAGCACGGTCGGTTATTTTGCGGCTCGTTGGCTTTTGATAGCATTAGCATAATGGAAAGTGCTAATTGTTGGTACGATCATGCCTTTTCACTTTTCTTCGGGTTGAGTCGATGTCATCGCTCGGTGAGACCCTTCGGGAGGACATTCAATACATCTTGATTTGATGAGTTAAGAGCCGTTCATTAGCGATTAGTTTTACCAATTAAAGGGCTGTTAAGTGATCTTAGTTGATCGTATGACTAAGGTTTACCTCATTGATGGATATTAATGGCAATTTGTATTTGATTGAGTAAAACATTTGAGGCATTTGATGGTTTATCAAAGTCCTTCAAGCATTGTCTCATAATATTTCTTTCGAACTTGCTTTCATACGATTTTTGGGCTATTGCAGATCAGTTTGAAGTTATGCAGTATTGTAGTAAAAAATGTAATTAAAGATCCTAGGGCCCTTGTGTAAGACCTATGCTTTAATCTTTCCTGGCCTGTTTCACAGCAGGTATATCAACCAGGATTCCAAATGGCCCACAACACAGTGTCTCTCTGGTACCATGCCAACTCAATTATGCAATTACGAAAACTACGCGTCAACAGATAAACATTTCATAATGGTCTGGCTAGCCTCTTACGACTCTTATCATGTAAGCTTCCTAGTAGGTCTCCAGAACGCAAGCCAGCAACCAGCCGAAGCACAGGAAGCGAACGTTTCAACGTCCCGTTAGCGACAATTAACCGTACCGTATCTTTCAGAACGGTTCTGCCCTCGATGCCTCGACCGTCTAGGAATGTGCCCCTGCTAACCTAGTGCAAGGTGTCCAGCCTAGTGGCTGGAAGATCCTTCCAGCAGAATAAGCCATGTTTCCAACAGAACGAACGAGCTACGCTTGTTGGCGTAATCAAGGGCAATTTCGCACTAACGGTGGAACCGGTTCGTCAGATTGATTAGTATGGTCAGGCTGTTAATCGATCGGCCGTTTGCCGATTGGTTCATACAGCCCCTGGACGACTTCGTGCTGAGTAGGTTGGTGTGCTTTGGCGATAATCAATATTCCTGCATCGTGTCTCGCATGCGGTGGTTTGGGCTTGATGCAGTGCCCCGGATGGAGAATGGCATGAAAACGAAAGTCCTTACCGGTGGACTACCGAGTACCGCTCACTTCCGCTCTTGAATCGGTTCTTCTGCCAGCCAGGCCATCTCCGTCTACGCGGTGGCGTTTCTTCCCACTTTTTGCACGCATCGTTCAATATCCGTCGGGAGAGTGGAACAAAAAAAAAAAACACTCACTCATACACAACAAACATACAACATAATCAGCAGGGTGTTTGCTTTCCATGTGTTTCGAGCGTGGCGAGCAAAAAAGGTTCATCATCGAAAATTGGAGTGCGATCCAATCACGCCCGGTGCACCTGTGATGTTGAATTTCCCGTCAGCGTTATCATGTTCCATTTTCTGTACAGCTTTCTGTGCCGCCCTTCGGGCTTTGTGCTGGTTTTATTTCCAACTCCTGGGCTGTTTTTTCCTTCTAAGCACGGTGAAAAAGCATCCCATATCCTGCATCATTCGCCCACACGCTTCTTAGTTCAATGTTGGAATCAGCTGATTTTTCCTACTCATTTGCTCTGCTGCTCGGCGGCCGATGATCGACCACGGTGGTGGTGAAAAACCCGATTTTACACACTTTCAATTCCTTGCGATGCTCGTTCTGTTCTATAAACTGCGCAAATTATAAACTAATTAGACGGCGTACAGCCACAAATCAGTGCCTGTGCCATTTGGGTGCAGTGGATGCAAACATGCGAATTTCTCATCGCCACGATGGATTGGAATGCGTGCGGAGTACATCTTGACTGGGGGCGAGCGGTGTGGAGAAGCGATGGCTCGTTCATCGTTTGGCTGCACACCAGCTGTTTCTGATGAGGCATGCAATGCATCGACCTGACGGGTGGCCGATACTGTTTGGTTAGACGAAGATGTTCCAAAGAGGGAGAGTAAGTAAGGAGGAGGTGATTTCATCACTTCTACAGCAGCCCGATAACGTGTGTTTGTATCATGCGTGGTTGAATGGATCGATGATCGCACGAAGATGCTCGCTGTGCTACTTTAACTCTTCAGGAAAGGATGTCCCTCAATGAGTGAAAAACGATATTCGCCATTTTGAAAATATTACACCGAAGATTAATATGTTGAGGACTTCGTTAATAACCTTCTTTAAAGGACGATAAAAATCGTTATCCAAACAAGGGACAACTAATGAAACTATCTCGGCCTCATCAAGGGTTAGCCCGGTAGATGTTGTTTATTGCAGCTCGGAGAATTTAATTGTTATTTTTATCTTCCCTTTTTATGGTCGTTGTTTCATGCTCGTTGAGAATTGTATTTGTTGCCGGCTGGCGTAAGCAGTCGGTTTATGGGAGCGGAAAGGAAAGCAAATGCACACGTATGCTGCGCTCGGGTGAGATGGAGAGAGTGTAAAGTGATTCAATTATGGCACAATGCTGCAAGACAAAGTGTTTAAAAAGCTGGCCAAACAGTGAGCTAAATGGCAAACGTGCTTCAACAACCGCGCTGCAATGTTAATGGATATGAAACAGTTAAACAGGGCAAAAAGTTACAAATCCACAAACGTTTCTCTTTATGTCGGATGATATGTACGTCTGGCGTATTTTGCTACAACTAGAGCAACATTTTCGTAATTAAGAGAGGTTGAAGTTTCCGTTATTGGATTGTGAATTCATGAGCCTTAGAATCCTGGAATAGAAATTATAGCGTACTGTATATAATTTTGATGTATTAATCCTTCATATTCAATAAAATCTGCATCTCTAAATTTTATAAGATACAAAGGCAGCAGTAAATTGAACTTAGCTGTCAACTTAAAATTCCTTAAAATTGAAGGACTTGTTGAATCATGATATATGAATATAAGAAAACAATAAAACACATCCTTAAATCCGTTAAAAAAGCATTCGAAGCATTCCTCAAAACAACTACTCTGTCCATGACTCCTTCCTGCTCTATCAGCTGTCGATCAAAGCGAAGCATACACGCTGGTGATATGGAATTTCACCGGTACGAAGCTAGTTTTCCGATGATTGATTTAGCTTGCCTGGATGAAGTGAACAGTCGATTTCTGCGCTGAAGCCTTGTTTAATTTAATTTACATTCCATGCCCCAATATTCGCCCGATTCACCGCTGGAGTCGCGCGTGCTTACATGGAAGGCATGACTGCATCCAACACGGCGCGCAAACGGCGCAGTAGTGGAAATGGGCCGGATTATAGGTATGCTCCACGAAGAAAAGTACAATCCGGCAGACGTGCAGACGGAGGAGGCTACGGTTCCTTGGCTAAATGGCAACGCTCTCAATACATACGGTGTGGTGTCGGTCGCGGCTACACTGTACGCCAGAATCAGTTGTAATTAGACGCTGGTGTAGATCGGTTTAGAGCGAACGAACGAGCTTAGACGCTGTCCGGGAGATTCTGTGCGGTGAGTTGGGCATCAAGGATGTCAGGTACCAGGTTCTTAGATAATCGATACAGCCGGCTCTGGGACGGAATTGATTTCCTGCCAGTGATGGGCAGGATCTGTGTGACGCTGTGTTGCATAATATCGTATCGTGTAAACAAGGAGACCTGTTCTACGAGGGATGCCTCAGATCAACGGCATTGATGGTGGTGTTCCCGGGAGTGATAGTGTGCTACATGGTGGTGTACAGGCGAGCGTCATGATGCTGTGAGGGATGAAGCAAAAGGAAAGAGCAAATGTCGGGAGCTGTGGTTATATGATATTAATGTTGCTAGTGTTGGAAGTGGTTGCGCTGAAGTTAGATTGACAGGCACGATGGCTTTATGACATAATGAAAATTAAATCGAAAGTGTGCTACCACTGCAGGTTTAGTTATAATTGGCTCTTCGAGGATTTTATTGTTTCTGTATAACATCTCAATCGTATTTGGTTGGATAGTTTATTTTTTAAATTAATTCTATTTTTTTTGAATAGATATACTTGTTAAACACTTAAAATAAATTAGATCGATTCCATTTAATGTAATTAGAAATAGTAGCAGAAACTATCGGAATCGTAGGAAAAGATAAAAATCGAAAAACGAGGCACTGTCCCATGCATCATACAAGCTTGTATTAGGGGGATACTTCTTCTTCTTTGGGCAATTCGAAAGGTTTCGGCATGCCATTTCTGGCTTTTTGGTGATTATGCTGGATAGTCAATTCAACGTAAGGTAGACTGGAGGTTCGACTGTCGTGTGAAGACCGGCACCCCTACTTTCAATTCCCTACCCGTTTCGGAGGATACTGGTAGACTAAATGTAAAAAAAGCACAATTCACTAAATGTAAAATGGGATAGAACAAGCAACTTAATTCAGTTAATGAAGGGGTTTGTTAATTGAGAAATAACGTGGGCATAGTTAAACAATCCAAGCCAATGGATGCCTATTAGAAGAATCGAAAAAGAATTCACATAAAAAAGAGGGCGAATAAGCTTATGAAGCTTTTCGGAAACATTTTACAGATACAAATACAAAAACAATTCAAAGTCTTCTAACGGCAATTCCATTGAACCCCGATATACCATCCGGACCGTTAACCCGTATTGGGGACTGACTATCCAACTACGTGGTATCGTTAAGATTACTAAGCCAGAAATGGCAGGCATGACCTAAGAGGCCTTTGGACCAAGAAGAGAGAGAAAGAGACTCAGACGAGAGAGAGAGAAAGACAGAGAGAGATAGAAAGACAGAGAGAGAGATAGAAGAAAATTTGAATCAAGTATTTAGCACCTTGAACTAATAAATATTTTCCCTTTGTTGTATTAAAATATGCAATATAAGTAAAATAAATTGCAAAAAAGTTCAAATATGATGTAAAAAAAAGTCTTAATTTTTTATGAAAAACGGTTACAAAGTATTGACAAAAAAAAACAAATCTTTCGCTCGCCGCAAGACAAGCCTCCGAAACTGTGGCCTAAAATACTGACCCCAACCAATATCCTCGCATCACGTGCGGTAACGGAATCGCGCAGAACCTGTTTCGGGGGAAGTAAAACGCATCAATTACATTTTCCTGCCTCTGGAGGCACCCGTTCACCCACGACGGAATCAGCCGGCGGTACGTACGAATGGACGGCACCCGATAGTTGAAGGCTCGATAGGGCTCCGAATTGCAGTGACAACGTAAAACGGGTCCACGTAGTCCACGTATCAGTCCGGCCTTCTTCCCAGTGCCCGACATGGGGGCCGGAAAAACTGGAATGTTTACAAACATTGATCGGGTTTCGGACGGTACTCACCACTTTTTCGCTTTTCCCTCTTTCGTCCCATCCCATGAGGTTTCCCTTGCGCGGGCAATCGTTTCGAGCAGCATCTTTCGACCTGGCGCAAGAGGAAAAAAACTTCTTATAGCAAGGAAGGAAATGGTCAAGCTATTCAGCCCACTGTCTAGATGATCGGGTTTCGTTTTTAGCACGTTTCACTTTTCGAAGGAATGAAGTACAAGCTGTAGATTTCCTTCTACTGCCGCTTCTGCCTTTGCTGGCGTGAGCTGAATCAGCACCGATAAAAACCCGTCCAGTGCTATCAAACGCTCGTTATGAGACGGAAAAGCGGAAGAGAGAGGGAGAGGGAAAAGAAAACATTAAACATAAAAAAACTCATTCAAATGAAGGAATGTGATATTTAGGAAAAAAAAGCGTAAGTACGGAAAGGTACGAAAACTGGTATTTAAGGATGCAAGAACTTACCAACTTTTACAAATGATTTGAAGCAAGAAAGACAAAAAATCGCTTCGTTCTTCAAAGAACCTTTTCTCGGGCACGGTTTGGCCTCGTGTGAAGGCTTACATTTTATTTCATCCACTTCAAGAATTAAAATAGTTTGTCCTGGCAGACTTTCTGTGTTAAAGAAAGAGAAGTGTTAAAAGTTTCGGAGCGTCTAAGGGAAGCATAGAATGCGGTAAGCAATAATCTAGTAAAGTAAGTCAGCAAGTAACTGGATGTACATGTGTTTTAAATATGGTATGTTTCTGATGTTTAAAATATTTCGGAATTATTATTATATATATATTATTCAAAAATATAAGTAAGTAAGTAAATAAGTAAGTTAAGTAAGTAAAATAAGTCAAGCCGTAATAATAAATAAAATAAATAAACAAAACATTTAACAAAGTGTAACTTTTCGATAGCAGAGAAAACATTCATCAAAACATATTATTATCCTAAATATTCACTGAATACTTAAGACAAATGATAAGCTAACGCATACTCCCAAGGCAACCGTTTAAACGAAGCATCAGCATCATTCACCACGAAGCTAGCCCAACAGGAAACGAAAGACCGCGCGAAGAAAAATCGCCCACATTTATGCAATCATGAAAGCAAAGCGAGAGCAAAACAACTTCCACCGTAAGCTCTTCTTGGGTCGAGCTCGCGGCTCTGGCTGTAGCTTTACTGCGCCGTGGGAAATGTGAAAGCGCACCAACCAAACCAGCCGGACTGACTGTTCATTGGACTGGTGCAAAAGTTTTCCCCCGTGTCCCGTGCCATAATGGACCGAGCGGCGATTCTGTTGCATCCACACCGGGGGAGCTTTAAGACTTTAGAAGCGATCATTATGGTGCTTTTTTCCTTGCTCTTCTCCATCGAATCATCGGCTAAATCTATGGATACTGAACACTAGGCAACGGACTGCTTTTCCGGCTCGTGTTGTGTGCGTTGTTTTTCGCCCCCCGAAATGTCTGCAGATAAACTTCATCACCCCCCACTGCTTATGCAATGTTCGGTCGATTATGTTTCGAAACATTTTAACTTGGACTGGCGGACTATTCTGAGTTCGTGTTGGTTTTCGTCCGTTGGAAAACTGTTTGTTTAAACGACAGTTGTTGGACGATTTGTTTATAATGAACGCATAATCTGCTTTTAATTAGATTGCGCTGATGTAGACTTTTGGGGTGGGATTAGCGCTGCGATTTTTCATTCCAAAAAATAAAAGATCGATATCCAGATTTCATGAGTGGTATAAGATAATTGGTTTGAAATACTTTATTAATTTATTTAATTTGACTTTTGTCAGCTTTTTAGTTGATTTTTTTAGAGCAAGAAAATTTCCGTATGCTATTTTTATAACCTACTGGTAAATTTCAACCCTTTCATTAAATTAAAAAACTTTAAGGAGTTTCAATAACAATAAAGGAGTTTCATTAAATAACTTACGATTACTTCAATAGTCAGACGACAAAATTAATTTTAGTTTTTTAAGCTTCTTATTTATTTTACTCATACAAACTCCTTCAAGATTCCTTGCTACATTGAAATTTTATCATTTAATCGCGTGTCATTTTTATTGCCAATTAATTATTGGAAATTGTGATATTTTTCTTTCTTGGCCTGCTCCTATGGAGCACGTCTAAAAGACCAGGAAACACGGTCCATTGCTGCGCTCCTCCATTCGCGGCTGTATCCGATCTTCCTCAGGTCTGATTCAACAAAAAGCTCACTGTGCTCCTCTACGCCTCATGACATTCTTAACAGTTTATACTATGGGAAATATTAATACGTTTTGGTGAAGGAATTTAATATTTTACTAAACAATTTCTCATTCGAATGCAATTTTTGGAAGTTTTATATGAAACGATTTTGCTTGAGGTTCATTTTTTTTTAAATCTTCCGAGAAATAATTGAGCAAAGGTTGATTGTAGCTTTCATTAAGTTATGATCAACTTTTAATAAATCGTCTGTTCGACACACTTCACAAACATAATAAATAAATTAATATGCCCCTGGCTAAATTCTCTTTATTTATTACGTAAAATGTCATGTCAGTAGACCAAATATTCCTGTTAAAATAAGAATTCCAACTAAAAAGCATATGATCCATGGCGCAGCGTTTCATCGAGCTTCAACACACCCGCGGGACGTGTCGACGACGGGCCTTGTAGTCTAATATGTTGGCAGCACGCAATGAATATATTTGGGAAAAGCGATGCAACCCAACCGACAGCTTCGTACGTAACGTTAGTTTCAGTCTGCCTCCCACAAATAGCCAGTTTGCCTGGAAGAAGGCAAACTAGGAATGTTCCAATGTAAATTGTTCCCGGTATCAGCTTGCCATAGGGCCCCGGGAAAACGCGGCCATCGTAAGTGCTCCATCCGAGGGTGCACAATTTTCCACTCCACGGGTGCTCTACTTTCCACCGGTAGAAGTCTCGTTTGCGAATTTGGCCCCGGCTCGACGCTCTGAAAGGGCCACCGGGGACCCACCTCCGGTAATCATGTAACCGTGCGACCCGGGAAGCTGCAATTTCAACCCGTAGAACCGTAGCAAAAAGCAACGGGAACCTGCGGGCAGTAAACAATGGAAGGGTGATTGGGTGAAGGTTTCACCCGCCTGGAGGTAGTGGAGCGCTGTGACAGTGCGTTCGTATGTGCAAATTGAATAGCATTAACAGTAGGGCTTGATTTTCTCACGACATTCATACGGAGGGTACACAGCAGTACAGCGGTTTTTGGAAATAATTTGAGCTTTTATTTCTTCGTCCTTTCGCTTGGTTTTGTTGTGGTGATCTGGATGGCTCGGGATCGGGAAGCCCATCGAACGGTTCCGCAAAGGGGGCGGGAGAGAAGGGTTCCCGAGTATAGGGAAGGATGCGAGTAAGTGTTGTTTGGCTAGGCGAGCCTACGAAATGCAAGAACATTGGTCAGCCACGACTACAAAAGTCTGAGTCTGAGGCTTGGTAGTAGATTTAAGATTGGAGCTAAGGAAACAATATAGTACAAAAGAAAAACCGTGTGTGTGTGTGTGGAGAGGGTAGCAAGAGTCAGGGGAGATAAAGATAAAGAGCGAGATAATAGTTATAGATTGAAATAGTCTAATAGTCCACACGGGTTGTTGTGAGCTAGCAGGAAGTGAGTGAGACAGAGAGCCACACGGGCGGGAAAAGGGTTGGTTGACACAACCAACCACGTTTGCCGCTGGCTTTGGTTCGATGGCGAGCCCCATCCCGTTCGACCCCTAAATAGCCCCACGGCGAGGCGCAGTCCTCGCGGCCCTAACGCAACCTTGACCTTCCTAACAGTCGGACGCAAACATTAACACCTTGACGCTTCGACGCTAAATAAATTAAATAAATAATGTTCATGAATGGTGGTGATGGTGGTGTGGTGTGGTTTGGTGTGGTTTTGGAGCATCTCTTGGTGGCATCTTAAGGCTTCTGGCCGCTGTACGCAACGTCCTGCGCGTCCTGGATCGAGCGTCCCCAGCCACCGTGGCCGGAGCTGGCACTGTATCCACCGACATCGCCACCACCGTACGATCCACCGAGCGAGTAGGCATCCCCATGGCTGGACGTGTGGCTGGTGGAGTGGTGCGGGTGAGCGACGACCTCGTACGTCACGTGCTTCTCCTGCGACAGCAGCTTCTTCAGTCCGATGATGGCGGACAGGACGAGGGCGATCTTGCCGATGAGCAGAGCCTTGCCGGCGATCAGGGCGATCGCTCCGAGCAGCAGCGGCAGCAGGGCGGCGGCCTTCAGCGCGACAGCCAACAGCAGCGGGCCCAGAATTTTGGCGGCCTTCTTCTTCTTGCCACGAGCCTCACCACCGGCCGGACCTTCCGACTCATCGTCCGAATCGGCGGCGAGCAGGTTCTCGGAAACGTCCTCCAGCGCACGGCCGGTCGAGGTCACGGCATTCACAATGTCGGCACCCTTCAGATCGACCTTGATGGTGTGGCTAGCCAGGAAAGACTGGACGCGGGACAGCAGCAGCGACTCGAGCGATTCATCACCGGTCAACGCACGCGGAGCACCCTCGGTTTCTGGAACACCTGGGGTCTTGACTACGGTGACACCGTCGGTAAGGGCGAACACGCTACGCTTGGCCACGACACGGTCGATGAAGCTGAACAGCTTGTACTTGACGCAGGACACCGAGTCGGACGACAGGCACTCCTTGTAGATGCTGCCGACCAGGTCGCTCTCGCCGCCACCGATCGCGTTCCGGGACGAGCGGCCCGACTCTTCGGCCGGCAGGGCCACGGTCACGGCTAGGACTACGCACAGCACACCGGCTACCTTGTAGGCGAAGGCCATCTTGCTGCCTGGGGATATCACACACGGGAAGCACACGGAAGCAAAAAAGGATAACAAACACTTCACCGAGACACACGGGTCAGGCACGGCAGGCACACCACAACGCGGACTATTACTGTCCACCACAAACAAACAAAACAATGAAGGAAGGAAAATCTGAGGAATCGACGATCTCGACCGTGATGCGGGTATGGCGGATCTGTTGCTCTCCGGAACGCTGCACGCTCAATTTATATAAACGTACGTACGCATGTGATACCTGTTTGCCTAGCCCGGCCTAGCCGCACCCGACCGATCCGCCCCGCCCTGGCGGGAACCTCCACCGAAGGAAACCGAATATTACGAGCTTTTGTGGGGTCGCTCCACGTCTGCTTTTTTGTTCCATTCCTTCGCGAAGCTCCGTCTGGTTCGTCGCTTTCGCCCATTTCTTTCGTTCTTTCTCCGTCCTTTCTCCGTGGACTCCGCGGACTCGCTTGGCTCGCTGGGCCCGTTCACATACAGCGTGCTGTTCTCTCGCTTCAGCACACTCGGAGGTTGCACGTTCACTCGATTACAGTTCAGCTTGGAGCAACTACTGGCCAGCTCCGTCTCTTCGATCTTCACCATGAGCCTTCCCGCACCAACGCATCAAAAGAAGGGTGCACGCGTTCCACATACTACCCCGCACGCTTTTCCCCTTACTCCGGGCATCCCGGGGGCACCCCGGATCCACAATCAAACCACGATCCGGCAGTGTAGTGGGGAGGAAAGCATCAATTTTCCCAGCATTCCCACCACGAACCCGGAGGAACTTTCATTCATCTGCATCTGCCGATGTTGTTTCTGGTGCTCGCACTCACCTCAGGCAAATCAGCTGCCGTGCTGCTCTTGCCCGTGCATCGCCACGGTCATCTATCTTTATCTCGGTGGTTCCATGGCGCTTTTCCTCTTCCACCTCGTCCACCCCAAGGTGGGTCTGTTTTTCACCACAAGCATATTTAATCTCAGCACACAAACTAAACCGAAGCTGAGCAACCCCGCCTGCACTGCCCTCCTAGGATCTCGGGCGCGATCCACTCATGTCAGTGTCGAGTGTTTCTAATGTTTCGTTTGCTGCATAGGAGTTCGTACTCATTTTTCGTTTTTTTTCTTCGTTTCGTCGCTACCGATTGTCGAGAGCGGCACGGGCACGAGCTGTTTTGCTTTCAGCTTAAACTTGATATTGTTGATTTGGTTTTTTGTTTTGCATTGGACGATTGACCGTTCCGGTATGTCCGGGTGAGTTGGGAGGGTTTTTTATGTGTTCTGTGAATCATTTCGGATTGCTGCTGTGTGTCCTCAGCTCGGGGACATCCTTTAATTAGCGATGTTTGCACGTATGTTCACTTCCGGGCGGTGCTATAAGAAAGGATGGAATGGATGGAAAATGCACGGGACTAGCATCCGAGGCTGTGATTGCGCTGCACAGTGAGTGTTTTAGAACATGTGCCAGGATAAAACTATCGGTCGTGGCAGAAGTTCTGCTGAGTCTTAAAATAACATTTAAGGATTTTTTACAATAAGTTAATAAAAAAAAGCCTTTTTATTAGTATTTTGGTTATTGTAAAATTTTCAGGTAGAGCGTATAGTTACACTTGAATTAATTCATTAATTCGTTAGTGGCTCCCAGATTTTGTAATTCTTCATACATGTAGTTCATTTCACGCAATCAGATTCAATTCCTTTAATCTAGAGATATAATATTATCCGATGATAAATGATGGCAATTAAGCATGTTTGAAGTTTTAAATATTTCAACAGAAAGAATTCAGAATTTTAAATTAAAAGAATTTGATTGGCACTTCATTGGCAAAGATCCTGGGGGACTCTGATTTTGCTCTAAAATGGAAAGATGTCCTACAAGCCAGTGAAGTAATTTTTTTTTTTTTTTTTATTCATAAAGAACGGCCTGGCCGTATTGCTCAGTGAAGTAATTTAAGAGGTTAATTTACATAAATTAAGATATTTTCAATTTCTCCGTGTCTTGTCAGGTTTTGCTTACTCAATTAGAAAATAAAAAAAATATTTCAAAATGCGTCTTTAAGTGAATTTGGATAAATTAGTTTATTTATTATTGGTATTTAAATAATTACATTTTTTTTTCTTAGGTTCAACTAAATCTTTTTTTTCTTCTAAATTTTATGAAATAAAGAAAACAAAACTATTTTTAATTTAGTAAAAAACTATTAAACTCTAGTTTAATTTCCCACCAGCTTCCGAAAGTGCATCGGCGCAATCTAATCACCATACAGCGGTGCGACAAGAATCTCCGGACGATGAGATTGTACCCGCCGCGACATGGGATTTTATGTAAAGCAAAATAAAAACAAACCAACAGCAACAACAACAAAAAACAAACCTTCCCAGTGTACAGAAATTAGAGCACTTATTTGATTACAACAAATTGTCCGGCACGTGTCGGTTAAAAGCACACTCGAGCACATCATTTGTAACAGCAAGCTGTGTGTCGGGTCGGGTGCATCATTCTGAGCATGATAAATGGATACGAAGAAATGGTCATAAATTGTTTAGCTCCAATTAAAAAGTGACTGATTTAAAAATGTATGCCAAGGTACAAGCATTCTAAACGAGCAAAAATGAAAAAAACACTTTGGCCATGCTTCATGCAAATGTCAGTTACGTCGTGTTTCACGTGCCATTAATCCTGGACGAACCACTATGTACTGGCCCAGTGTAGGATTAGTTAATACCCACTCAAGCCCTTATTCTAAGACGCAGGATTATCCACGCTGCTTGCACCCACAGGCGAGTAGAACAATACGCCACGGTCCATCATACCGATGACGTTGTTTTTCTTTCGCCCCCAGTACTTCATGTTCGTCCAACAAAGGGGAAGCGTTAAAATATGATCATAAATAAATTACTCTCCTTTTCATGTTTGTGTGTTAGGTTTTTTTTGCTGGCCGTGGTTTTTTTTGACTGCTTTATTGTGCTACAGGATTCGATGAATTGCTTACAGGAAGGATAACAGGAAAATTCTAATTACAGTGCTCGTCGTGGAAGACAGGACACGCTAAGCTAAGGCTTTGTTATGGTGATTAGGCAGCAGGGCGTAGCTTTTGAAGCAAGCTTTATTGCTCCCACCGTCCACGGCTTGTACCGGGAACTTAAAACATCGCACCAAAATCGCAAGCACAAGATGGTGGGATTTGTTTTGTTTTCTTGGTGGTTAATTTTACCATTTTTTCTCCACCAAAAAATTTTACTGCACTGAAAGTATACAGGCGTGTTGTTAGAAGCATTCTGCCAGGAGTGGAAGAAAAATTGCTCCAGCGGAAAGTTTTTGCCGCACACGATGACGTGCTAGTGCCGGGGGAGTGATAAATTACCTGCGTTACATCAAAACGAGGCCCTCATTGATCAAAGTTACGGAGGAGCAGTTTCTGATTCTGACCTGCTGCATGCTTCACATGCACATGTACAGTAAGTTTTCACACCGCTGGCTGCAGTTTTGGAAGGTTAAGGTACAAAAGTTTTCCTACCACACTTCCACGAGACTTTCAGCTGCCCCGGCAAGGTCCTTGACCCTCGGCCTGATTCCCTCCCATCGGCCAGCTGGGCGGGAACGGTTTATCGATCAGCAGCTCGGCCACTGCTGCTTTACTTACATTAGAAAACCGAATTAACGCACACTGTTTACGAGGTTTTCTCGGTTCGTCCGAGTCCGATTGGTTCGGTGTGATTGGGTGCATTTCTCCCGGGAAAGAGAAAGTTGTTTTTAACTACCGTGTTGGGTGCGTAATTTTCCGCATTTTACTGTGTCATCACTTCATTAGGGCGACGCGAGCTACGGATTCGGTGTGTGCGCCGGGGATTAGGCTAGGGCAAGCATGCTGAGCGCGCGTCCCGGTGGGTTTTTGAAGTCACGCTGAGTCGAATTGGTACCTGAGCTGTGCCTGGGTTACAGGACCCTAAAAAATTGGGGTGTTTCTCGATTTGAAGTGATAAGAAGGATCTCCCCGTGAGACGTCAGCAAGAGCTCCAGATGAATTTAATAAAAGCCGAGCTTCAATTCGTACGAAACCTTTCAGGTAAAGTGGATAACAAAAACTAAATCGACCAATCAAGGTGGAGAAATGGACAGACGTGGTGGGCAAAAAAAGTCTAACACGACCACTAAATACAGTGTGCCTTTCTAATGATTTTGAAGATATGCCATTGAACGCCGTCTTTCACCGTCGTTCAACAACACATTCCCTTGGCAGTTGGGTTCTTGGCCGATGATAGTGGGGGGTAGGGTAGGGAGTCCCTTTCGGCCGGGTTCGAATGGCACGTACTTTGAGGGACCGCTGACGAAATCTGACCGTTTGGATCTCTTGACCTAAAAACTGGCCGCAACGCTCGTCCAATATGCGGGCCAAGTGGATAATGATGGGTTGCTGGGGCATCTCGTAACAATGAGATGCGTCTCGGGTGCTTCCCGCTGCTTCGCCACCCTTCCTTCCTCTCTCCCTCCTGTCGGAAAGGGCCACCGAATAGATGGAACGGAAACGCCCCACAGTCCGGAGGGAAGGGTGAAAAACATGGACCAAAACGAAACCGTGCCAATCTGGACTCGTAGTTAAATTGCTACCGGGGATTTGCCTTTTTTGTTGCGCGAGGTTCTTCTTTCACGTCGGTGTGATTTTTTCGTTTCATTGTTTCCAGTGTGAAGGTTCTGGCTGGAACGTGCCCCTTTGGAGGTTCGTATTTCGGGACACACATTAGCTCAGGTTCACAATCGATTCGATACAGTTAAAAGGCGTGATTCTGGCGAATAGTTGTAAAACAAAATAAAGTGCTAAAATTGGCACGACCCAGCAATCTGCGCATCGAATCTCCTTCATCCGCCTGTGGCTATTAATTCGATTGTGTGTGTGTGTGTGTGTGGCAGTCCGCTTTCCATTCCAGGAAACCGCAAAAACCGGAGAGCCCGAGGTTTTTCCGGGCCCTCGATCGCAGACATTGCTCATTGAACTTGAACTTTGTTGGCTGGCGCTGTAGCTCTTTCGCCGACTATATTTGCCTTGCCTAGTGGTCCTTGCATGGTGTTGCAAATAAAAGTGCAACAACAGGAAATACGATCTCCAGGCGGTCTGGTATCCGATGCTTGGAGAACCACTTTCCATTGCAGTGCCGCGTACCGACCAAGCGTACGGTAAGATGATGCAGCAGTAGACGAAGGTAGAAAATTCAACCCCGTACGTTGACCGTTAGCTCGTTGGTCAAAGTGAAAATGAAACATTTGCACCGGTCACATGTCACACGTTAAAGCCCGTGTCGATGTTTCCAGCGCTCGCTGGGAGGGAAAGTGTTGGCCACGACCGCTGCCTACCCTCAAAGCTAGGAGCTCAGCTCAATAAAACGTGATGGTACTTATAAAAGTAACAACGAAGCTGTGTAAACCAACATTAACCCTGTCCCGAACCGTGCAGCCGACCAGGAGCGTGCGGGAAGTGTATGCTGTGGAGACTGGTGATAACAACATGGATTATGTCACACACAGTCGAGTGGGGTAGTTTTTGGAAGCTTGGGACTTTCTTCGGAACCGGGCTAGCGGACTGCCTGCTGTCGCTTCCCAGAGGTTAGCGAGTTTGACACTAATTAGTTGGTGGTGGTTGCCAGTTGTGTTGGACGTTGGTTTAATGGTTCGGATGGGGGGGGGGGGATTAAGTGGCCTCAGCGTATATCCGCTTGCTTATGATGTGTTGTTAATACGATGTGAACTAAAACGTCGCGATTAGCGAGTATGATTGTTATTGTTATGTTTCTATTTAGTATAGCTTTTTAGTTTATTTTGTGAATGTGTGTAAGTTGAGTCTAGGTTGATTAGGAAAAGTTTGCTTATAAATAAATATGTGAAATATTTTTTTGTTTCAATAGTGATCTAGAATTATGTGTCGTTAAATTGTCTTCAAAACTTTGTAAACATATAGTCCTTATTACCATGCTTGAGTGTTTGACAAAATTTCTCTAAAGCGAGAAATCAGTAAAATGGTTGTCAAATTGTCGATGTTGTGAGTTGGCTTCCTCCACCAAATCGGATCAGAAGTTTTTAAAGGCTTCGACATTAAATGTTTGAAGCTTTAAAGCGACATTAAATGCTTCAAGCCTTCCTTTTTCCGAAGAATTTAGTACCCGTTCTTTATTCGGACGTCCTAATACTTCTCTAGCTTGGCACTGTCAGACACAATTTAAAAGAAGCCTTCGGTAAGAAGCTGAAAGATATTAAGCTCACTCCTACTGTTACAATCAGTTCCTAAATGTCTACCTATCAACGGTAGACACTAGACTTTGGTAACGTTTTTCAATCGGTCAATTTGAGTATCAGTATTTGGTGTTAAGTCTTCACTTTCCGGTATAGTTATGGAAAGCTTGGCTAACGTTCGACTTCTCTAACTTGAAACCATAATCCATTCGATATTTCTTATCCCGAACCGTAATCAGTAGTTACAGTCAAATGTAAAAAAAAATGACTCAATTTAAATTACATCAATTATTCTAATTACGATTTAAAAATCAACTTTCCCATTCCGTGATCTCTTAATAAGGGCTCTTGGAGTATTTTTTCAGAGAAAACGTACCCAAAACATCATCATCAGAAAGCGGAACAAAATCTCGGCTTGTTTTATTTTAACACGTTTAACTTATAATGAGAAGTAAATTCAGACCAAACACGGGAAAACGTTGATGACAAACGCTCCGGCCGTATGTGGTCGTACGTATTAAAATGGAAAATACTGATACGCTTAGGTGAGTGAATATATGATCCGCCCAAAACGCAACTCCCAAAAACGGAACGTCATGGCCGCGTGCCGCTGACTTTATGCGAACGGTATTAATTTGCTATAAATTAAATAACTCACGGTAGCTTTCCTTTTGGCGGTACGAATCTTCCGCAACCGTACCGAAGCCGACCACCAAGTCCGGTGTGTACCGTTTGAGAGCCAGGGGCTTGAGTGTGTTTTCTTTTCTGTGTGGCTTGAACGAAGAAAACTGTCCAAATTTTCCCGAAACCTCCCCCCCCCCTCCCTTGGAATGAAAGCGGAAATGAAGAAGAAATTTTGGGCAAAACATACGCACATGTTTTATGAGTCGGAACCATATCGGAACGGTTGCACGGGAGGAGTACGAGCGATGGTTCCAAACGGTAGCGCAGAAAAAAATGCTACCGAGGCATCATAATAATAATAATAGCAATCGGCGAAGAGGGCCACTCGCGAAAGTGGCCGAAAAATTTCATTATCTGCATCCATTTGCTCCGAGATGATGGTATGATGCCTGATGTACCCGTATGGCTGGATGGATGGATGGATGGATGGATGAGATATATATTTTTTCTTCTGGGGGTATGTTACTCCGGGTTTGAGTCGCCGAGTTTGCCATTGTTTTTCGGTGGATTTGTTTACTACCAGCGTCCGGCCGCTTCTCTCTTCCTCCTTGGTGGCCCGGAGTCGGCCTGAAGTGGCCACCGTATCGGTGTCAAAATAGTTATCGTACCCCATGTACGCCATAAATTGGGCACGTTGGTGAAAATAGGCACACGGATTTGATCTTCCCAGCCGAGGGTTTTTGTTGTTGTTGGTGTATGTGCATGTGCTCATCCCGCATCGGATGCTTTTCCCCAGCTGGATGGTCCGCGAAAATTTGGTGCACAAAAAACGAACAACAAAACACTGAGCGGTCGAAAATTGACAGAAAGCTGCTACTTTTACCGCGGCCAAGGTGTGATGAGTGTGTACCGGGCACTAATTTTTCGAGGAAGTCGGCACCCGGTAATGCGGGTGTCGGTGGAGTAGGACGTAGAGGGGTCGGAATGTGGGTGATTTTTTTTTCAACTTTTAGCAGATTTTGGTTGCCGAAGCAGAGGTTGAAAAATGAAAGCATTTCTAATGCTTCATCGAAGAATTAGTGAAAGATGGAGAGAAAAAAATTGATTCGAGCATGCGGGATGGCAAAAAAAGGAAGATGTTTAGACGTGTTTTGGTAGTGGAGATGCTGTGTCCGGGGGGACACAAAAAAAGATGGTGATTAGATTGCTCTTTACCCAAGGCACACAGGGCATAGCAAGAGCATTTTGTACAAGTAACTGAAATAATGGACCCACATTTAGATGTACATTCTGACACCAAGATGGCCGAATCTAATGCATCATATGGACCTCCCCTTGAAAAGATGATAATGAGATAATATGTCTCTAAAATAAATTATCTGTGTAGTAAACTAATGACCTTTGGACCTTAATGTATCTAAATTCTAAAAACAAACAGAAACTACCAAATCTTCAATATCTGAGGCAGAAGTCTTTTAAACCGCTATAAGTATTATCCTACTTACTTACTTATCGAGCGCTTGCCCTGCTGCTACACTCCAGGATTAGCTTGATTAGATGGTTTAGCCCCGTCATCTGGCAATGCATTATCCAGGACGTTGTGGAAGACGCATCTACACCATCACTCCATTTCAATATGGAGTGTCTACTACGCCTCCTCTGTTCGTGTGGACGACCTAAAAGGACTTCATGTTCTTTTCATCCGGTGTCATTCTCATGACAGGTCCAGCCGAACGGGGCCTGGTGAGTCTAATTTGCTGCACACTGGTCAGATCAGCGTATAGCTCGTAGAACTCGTCATTGTAGTGGCTCCTTCATTGCCATTGCATACCTACGGGGGAAGTATTATCAGTATTAAAAATTAACAGCTATCAGCGTTGTAAGGTCTTAAAATCTTCTTTTCTAAAAACTTTTCCACCATGAGACCTTTTTCGCCAGTTATCTCTGTGGAATCTGCTATTTAAGAGTATCGGGGGTATCGGGGGTTGCATACGATGCATTCTCAGAATTAGAGTCAAAAGCGATCTGGATGTGTAGTTGGTGAACCAACTCCCACAAAGAAATGCCAGGGATCAAATTCCATCCGTACATAAAGGACTGATGTATGTGTAAAATAAGGTCAAGAAATCCATAACATACAGCCAAGGTTTCTTCGGGATCGTAACTCTAAAGATGCAGAGATGGTTTATACTATTTTTTTCTTCACTTTAGTTTATTTTTATTCCATTATTTTGATCAGGCTTATGACCTGGTATTGAAAATGGCACGTTTTTACTTGGAAACCAAACAAGCACATGTGTTGGAGCATTCTGAGGAAGGAAAAGAAGCGAAAGGAATTTTAAAAATAGGAAATGAGATTCTATTTCCGTGAAAGCTTCACAAACGCGAAATTTCATTGAAGCGCATATAAATACGCACCGAGCTTTCGACAACCCACAACACAACTTTTTACAAAAAAAAAAGAAAATGACGGGTAAATTGATATGAGATTCCTCCCAGTAAAGCATTCAATGGTATTGAAGTGGATTTTTTTTTCTCGCTCAACAAATTCCACAGCGAGGATGACTTGCACCAAAAAAGTGATTATGTAAACGATACCGATGCGTCGGTTCTGATCTGCAGGGGAAAATTTTCCACTTTTATGCTTGCAAGCAAAGCATTTTATTTTTCCTTTGCTTGTTTTCCACGAAATCGGTACGTCAAGCATTCGTCAGACAGAATGCAATGAGCACAAAGCACACACTCGCGCTGCAAGTGTTTTGATTTACAAAAACGAAACAACGCTCGCTGTATTGTTCTGCTTCTCGTACTTGTCCTGATACTTTCAACAGTTCCGGACCCCGGCATCCAGCGCGATGGAAAATTATGCTGAAGAGGATCATAAGTGTGCCGAGTGTGTGCCGGTAACTCGTGCCAGCATTGCTCGTGCTCTCAAGACACCAGCAGCACAGAACAAAACAACAACAGCAGAAATCCTCTTGGTGTGGTGTAGGAAAGTGGTACGCGAGTGTGCCACCGTTTGTTTTTTTTTCTTTCGTAGCACCGTTGCATTTGGGGTTTTGGCATCAAATGGCATGCAAGAAGCTGGCTGGTGCCCGGAAGGAAGCGAGCGAGCAAAACCCTCCCGGCTCCCAATCGCCAAAGCATGCCGAATGAAATCGAATCCACTTTAGATAAGTGCTCCTTTTGGAATCGGGTGGGGAGGGGAAAAACACTTTGCCACACTGACCCAGATAAGATTTCCGCGGGACCGACCCTTCCACGCAACCCGGAACGGTCACTGCACCCCCATTCGCCCGCCAGAGAAGAAGCACACGGGAAAACGCGTGCACGGTAAGTTTGGAAAGTCGAATTTTCTTGTGGATGCAGGTTGTGTGGGGAAGAAAAATAAAACATCGGAACGAAAAAATTATGTCATGATACGAATCGGACACGGGGCGCTTGGGATGGATTTGTTATTCAAATAGCTCGCCCGCTCGGTCGGGTCGTTCGCGCTGGTGCAGGGGTTTCCAAAACTTTTTAGATGGTGGGATGCATTGGTTGGAATAAGCATTGCCTCGTAGTTCATCGTGTGCAAACTTCTCTCACATTTAAGCTTAATATAACGTGAACTTTAAAAAAAAAACTGATGCCTTTTAATCTTAATCAGAAAATCTTTTAGAAGCTCTGGGTCTCAAAGACTTGATTCGCCTCTTTCCCGTCAACGGTTTTATGTGTTGATACAAACTGTTGAGAGTACGGGTTAAATGTCGTGCGTATGGTTCGTGAAATTGACTGGTGTCTCGGTATGTAGTATATTCATGGCAAGTTGTAAGGATGTGACGGACCATAATGTCGAGGTTGCTGAAGCTGCAACGCAGTGGATTGGATCTGGCTTGAAGATAGGAGTGCGTCAGGCGATTGTGTGCGTTGCGAAGGTGGGAAAGAGCCACTCGTTGGATGTGGCTGGAATTGAGATCGTCTGCTGTACTTGATGGAATGAAGTTTCAGGTCTAGGTGGTGCCATGTAGTGTTGCAGTGGGCAACCCACGGGAAGCTTTACAGGCTGCTAAAAGAGCCCTTCGCTGAAGTAATTTGGAAACCCCTGCACTGGTGGAAGGAAAAAAGCTGACCGTGAATAAATTAATATCAGACTGTCAGCGTCGTTTCGGAAAGGCTATTACGTCGGCTATTCGGTGCTGATCAGAACATTCTCTCGAAAGATCTCCAAGCGGATTCCCCAAGATCTTCCGTTAGCTTTCGACGGGTTAGTCGTTAGTTCTTGAAACGGACGTTTCCCTCATGTGCCCTATATAAATTTTCCACCTCATTCCTTCCCCTTTCTCCTTCTCACATCCCACTTCCCAACGGTGGCGTACCGGTTCTCCCAAAAAAAGATGCCAGAACCATTCTGCAGGCTGAGCGCTCGAGCTCCACAGGGGGAAACGTTTACATTCCTTACGGCATTTCCGGCGATCGTGCGAGTGGTCATCGGAGCGTTAATTAATGTGGCCATATTTTTAATTCGCAGTCCCCCCAAACAAACAAAAAAAAAAACTTCCAAGACGAAAAACCTCTCCACGTAGTGTGGAACGTTGATTTTTCCGGTTCTTTCGGGGTGTTGTGTGTTTTTCTTCTTCTGCTTCTTAATGTTCCGTCCCGTCGGGCTGGTTTTCCAATTCATCACGTGATAACTGGTTTTTCGGCAGCCAGCTAGCCAGCCAGCCAGCCAGCCAGTTTGTAGCAACGAGCTTGGACGGGTCGTCTGGTTGCTCCAACGAACGAGATCGTCTGCATGTATGCCAAGCAACATCGGTCGGTGGATTAAGTGGTCGTTTTCTTCTGATTTTGGGGTCGCAATCGGCCTATTGCGGGACTCGGGTGGAAGAAGACTGCAAGATAACTCATCCGGTCAGCAGCAACGGGCATATCTGGCTGGATTGGCGTGCGTGTGTGTGTAAGTGAATGTTGCAAATTTTGTTCGATTTCCTTCCAACAAGAACTGTTGCGTTTCGTTCAAATCCAGGTCACAGTGTCGATTGTTCTTCTTCCCCATTTTTCGATCGATCGCTTCCATAAAAAACTGTGTCATAAAAAAGAGTTGTTCCAGGAAGTGTGGGTTACAAAATTTTATAGCGTTCGAGCTCGAGCAACACAGATGATGGGCCGAACCATCCCTCAGGTCCGTTTTTTCTCTCTCGAAGCGGAAATGGATATTATTGTGATCGTGATGATGTTATCATATTTAAATGTCTGCGCGAATTGACACAAATTAGCTTGGAACATCGGGCCAAACGAATGGACGCAAATGTAAATCAGTTCTGGCCAATTTGGCTCGTGTTGCATTCCCGTGGGCGAATGGAACGACGGGGTTTTGTGTATGGCATAATCGAAACGGCTCGTAATCGATTAGCGTAACAAAGCGATTCCCGGGTGAAATGGACAATCGTTCGATTAACGCACGCTTTTTGTGTTGCGTTCATCCGACAGAATGGCACATCCATGCGCTCTAATTGGCTGTGGTAATGGCGCGTTATGAGGGCTCTGTTTGTTTTAATTTAAAATGAGAATAATGTTTGCTTTGGCACGTTTTCATGGCAATAAGCAGTTTACATTTTTTGTACTGTTAATTGAAAGCTGATACTGTATTGAAGTTGAAGTGAGTCAAAGTTCAAGGATTAGGCCTGAAGGTTCAGGACTTCAGCTACTACACTCTTCTAGCTTTATTTAAACAACCACTCCTGGGGCTGCTTGCGGCCCCGTCAAATGTAGTCCGGAAAAATAATACGATCCACAGGCAGACCCTTGCCATTATCCGTCGCACTATTAGGAAGAAAATACCCAACAGATGTATCCGTCTCCAGAGTACTGCGGGGCAAGATGCTTAGTGAACCGTACCGAACCCCAAGTTTTCCGCCCCATTGACGTTCGGTTTTAATGTACAATACTCCTTCCGGGTTCGATCGTTGTCATAAGTAACCCTTTTCCATCCCGTGCAGGCCGACAATGTATCCGAGAGCCCGCGGGCTGACGTCGGACGCCACCTTGTGGAGGTCGCTGTTGCCGGTAAGATGCCGAACGGAAATGGTGGAAATTGGGTCCGGGTGGTGGCAAAAGTATGAAAACCAGCCGGCGCATGGTCTCACACGGACCGATAATTAAATTCCTCGCTATCGACTCGATTCTTCCACCGGCGGTGCATCTATCTCTTTCCCTCGAATCTGACGTCCCGTCTCGCCGAACCGGTCGAATGAGGAGACCACTCACTCACAGGGTTAGTTATACCGGTGGATCTATTGGTCCGCAACGGTCCACTCACAAAGCTCCACACAAACACACATGCAGGCACGATAAATACAGCCCACGAGGCAAACAGTTATCGGCCAGACCGGTGGCCAGTGGCCTATGCAGCAAACCCGAGACTAAGCCGGCGATTCGCAAAAGCTCGGTTATTGACTTCTGGACTGGATTGAATTTGCCTCCGTGTGTGTGTGCGATTTTGTTTTTCCAGTTTCCCGGCGTTTCCCGGTTTACCCTCATTTTGAAATTGGAACTTCGAACTTCGAACGAATAAGTTCCGGGTGGTTGCATCGGGGTGTGGTTGCGATTTAAGGATTTGTTACACCCCTGAAGCGTGCAGCGCTTTGGGAGGGTTTGCGTTGCCAAGGTCAGGTACGGAGCAAACTTTTTGGGAAAAAGATTTACGATGAAAGTTAAACTGGATGCTTGCCGAGTTGAAGGGGTGAAATGTGATTGAACTCGCGGGTTGATGGGAAGACGTGATACGATTTTAAGCTCTGAGGAACCGGCGAGGAGTAAAACTACAACTTCAAAGTCTGAGAAAGTCAATATCTGATTGCCGTGAGCTAAAATACGTGATCAGATAAGAGTTTGGTAGCTCTGAAAGGAGGTACTCAGTGTCTGATGTAAGCTTACAGCTGATGAGGATTAGATTGCTATATTGAGCTCTCATTATATCAGAATTTTTGTAGCACGAGAGACGATTTGACTATTTTTCTGAGAGTCTCAATTCTTCCTTTAGTGTTGGTCGTATCACTTAGCAAAATATTGGAACTTTGACTTCTTGGAAATACTGTCAAAAAAGTCTTTAATTTAAAACTCAGTAATTCTGAAAGTCCTTGTCTCAAAAGAGCATTATTAATGCTCTCAGCCGCCGTTTATGTTTCAATGGCGTCAGGTGCCAATACACATCTTCCATGATCATTCTGGGATGTGTTACCATCCTTCACTTTCACCATCAACCGGCATCCGGCAGTGCAAACTCCGTCGCTTCCTACAGCGACCTCTGCTGCACTCCCTGCTGCACTTGCCGGTGCATGCCTTTCGAGTGTCTCAATCATCGTCCGCCGAAGCATGGCAGAGGGGGAAAGAAAACCCAACGCAGCGCAGTGGCAGGAAAAACGGTGCCCACAAACACCAAAATACCTTCACTGACGTCAAGGAAGCGGACGCGTCAACGGGCACAACGACCGCAACGGACGCTCGTCGTAATGCGCACCGTAATCAGCATCAGATTCGATCTGCAGAAACCGGATCAAGACGCGGGCGCGCACGCTCGCGCCGTCATCGAGCAATCTTGATCTTTCTCGCGAGAGCCGGACGCGCGCGCAAGAAAAAAAAACACACACACACACAAGGGTTCAACAACCCTTGCTCGCGCAGTTTGCAGACCACGTGCTGATTACAAATGCGCCACGGAAGCTTCAGTTGTGGTTGTTGTTGGCGGTGTTTCAGACTGCCGTTATTCCTCCGAAAGCGGATCTTTGGCTTCGGGCGGCCCAAACCGAAGGTAACTTTCGCTTTTTGCCACCCTTCCCGGCCTTCCCTTCGCTGGAACCAGATGAGCTGTGTGAAGGTACCAATCGTACCGAACATGTACGAACGAGCCTCGCTGTGAACAATTCGACGGCAAATGTGTTACTCCAATTTTCGCGAACAAGCGGTGAGGCAAATAAACGGCGATGGTTCCGTTGCATGCGAACTTTTCCGCCAAAGCCGGAGCAGCCGGTTGTTTCCCAAGCAATATCCGGCATGTGTGTGAAAAATGATAAGGAAATTGTTCAGCCGGCGGTGTTGTGCAGATGTCAATCTGGGCAGGATTGGCTGCCTGTTTGGAGGATTTGAATATTTAGGATTGATTGAGTCTTTTACAGAGGTTCGATTTATGTTTTCGAATGATACTTATCTGATTTTGTATATTTTTAAGAAATAAGCTAAGTGATTGGACGCATAAAATGTTGATCAAACAGTATGAAAATGTTATTCTAAACAGTATGATTTTTAATATTAGGTGTCTTCCTGAAATTTTATATTTCATTCAAGCCAAACTCTAAACAAAAGCTAAAGGATCAGAATATTATGCAACATGCGACTCAAAGCAAACTGACTCGTCGGACACACACACCATCAAGATCAGGATGACCTAAAAACTCCTGCGCCAATCGCCGCTTGAGGCGAATACGCTTTTTCTACCTTTGGTTAATAAAAGAAAATCACCGGCGTTCGTAGGTTGCACTCCGTAAATCAAGCAGATTACTTCATTCTACAAAGTCCTTTCCAACATCCGTGCTTCAACTGAAGTGTTTACGGTGGGCAGGCGAACACGTTCTAGCTGGCGGAGGACCCCCAGTACGGCCAGCCTCGACGACGAAAGCAGAAGGAACGATAAACAAACGCTTCCGGTTCACCTAAAGTAGTGGCGCCGATAAGAGGCGCACGCTCTTTATCGCACCCTGAAAACCTGTCGGCGGATTCCGGTTCCCGGTCGTTATGATTGGCTCCCTGGAGGGTTTTTTTTTTGCTCCTTCCTGCATGCCCTCGAACGCTCGGTGGAAGCACCGTTTTTGATGGCAAAATACGACGCCAGGACACGATAAAAGTGCTCAGCACACACGATTTTCCCCCTTTTCTTTCTTTTTACTTCAATCTTTAGTGCCCGGGTGAGGGGGAAAAAAGGCAAGTACTCACGCGCCTTGGAAAAGGGCTGCCATCGACGCGGTTTGTGTGTGTGTGTGTCGGTAGTCTATTACGACGTACCGGGCCCTTTTTTTTCGAAAACCTCACCGACACCGTGTCCGTGATGTAAGCGTCGCGTTTTCATTTCCTTTCCAACAACGCCTCCCTGTTCCCTCCCTCCCCACCTCAATCAAAACATCCCCCTGATGGAGGCCCACCACTGGTGCCTGATTTGTGATTTCCCACGGTGAGGTGAAGCTCCGATGCAGGCGATGCGCGTTGTGCTGCACGCGAGATAAAGCTGTTGCGGGCTTGGCGTTGGCCCTTTTGCGGGGTTTTCAAGACCGCGCGCATGTTTACTTGCGCTTTCAAGTTCAAGTTTGGGGGTGCTGGTGCGGACGGTCAGGGTGAACAGATTTATCCGTTCGGAAGCAGCGGCAGAAACATTGCCCCTTTGCGTGCTTCTGGCGTGTGGAGACGTGAGTGGCTGTGGTACATTGTACGGGTCTGTTGATAGCGGTGGTGTTTCGGTGGGATGCACGCACCCTCCACCAAACTTTGATGTCGCAGAATTGGTTGCATTGGGAATAGGGGTTGGCGTCCGGGAGCGAGTAAGCTCGCGTGCGCTGCGTTCGATCGATGGCAGACCGAAGAAGCGAACCGTCGCTCGTAAACCGTCGCCGAAGTGCACTGAAGCGATCGATGATGGATGGAGTGAAAGGAGCGTAATGTGCGTGTGTGTGGTTGAGCAAGAGAGAGGCTGTGCGTGTGACAAATGTCTTTATGGTGGTAGCTATTTCGTTGATTTATAAAGCTTGAGCTATCGTGCGCTGGGTATCATCACGGTTGGCGGTTTATGGGTTGTGAATTGTAGCTGGAGACTAAGGGAGGAAAGCAATGAGGGAATATTGATCAAATAGAGTGTGACACAGTCAGTTGATGAGTCGTGGTACTTGTAACAGTTTGCACAAGATACACTAAAGAAAGGGAGTTAGACGGGTCTGTGCGTGGTTTTGGTTAATTAAGATGAAGGTTAATTTTAGGAACGATTCGAATTAATTTGATCATTTGTGATAAGTAGCCTTGTTCTTATAATACCTGGCGACAAACCCTGGGCCTTCGATTAACGCAGCATGACAGCAAGATTCAATACGCACCAAAAAGGAAAATAGCATAAGTAAAGGGCAGTTTGGTTCTGTTGATCTGGACGGATCGTGTTCTGAAAAATAATCCTAATTATGCTGGAATAATACTTCACTTTAGAGCTTCAATGCAATCAGAAGCTTCTTTTTTAAGTTGAAAACGTTTTTGAATATAGCTACGGTCTAGTTCATGTGGAAGCTCTTGATCATGTGGATGCAGCTTACAGTTCAAGAGCAGTAAGGAGTTTCATCCTTAAAAATGATCCAGACATTTACATAGATTATGTTGGATGTTGAGACATGTGAAAGGTTACTGGTTTTTGCTATAATCTATTTATTGTCTTCCAGAATTTCAGATCAATTTGGTTTCCCTTTACCGATCGATCAAACAGTTTCTAATTATTGCATTAAAATGGAAAACCAAATCACAACACATCGCGAACATGCATGACTCTACCGAAAGCGAAAGGAAGCGGAAATGTTGTTGCGAGCCATAAATAGATTGAGCAAAAGAAAGTGTTGGCTCATTCCAGGCGCATTCTAATCGTTTGTTGTGTACATTCACTTTTCAACAAAAGCAAGGTTGGGCTCGAAGGAAGCAAGGAAGAAGGAAGCAAACATACCTCAGGAAAGGTAACATACCCCCGGCCGGCGGACGGCCGAACAGGAAAAACCATTACTGGTCACAATCAAATTCGTACTTTTCCTAAGATTTATCTTACGTGCCCACGGTTCAGCAACGGTTCAGCCGGCCGCCATGATGATGGAAATTGAAAGTAAAACAGCCCCACCACGGTTCACCCTGGACACTGCGGGGCTGGCCGTGGCGGAAAGGCAGCGAAATAAAAGTAAAATTGAAAACGATAAAAAAAGTCCTCCCGGGGGCGGGTACGTGTGTGTTCCTTTCTATTTCTATATCGAGCCTGACAGTGCCGTCCCGGGCCTGGGCCCCCAAAGCATAAAAGCAGCATAAGCCGACGGTAAAGAAGTTTATATACATCGAGGCAAGCAAAAGGCCGACGAGCAGGAGGAAAATAAAAATAACACTCACACACACAAAAAAAATACACACTCTTATAGTTACCCTCGTTTCACTCACTTTCGCTCTCGGTTAATTGTGGACCGAATCCCCCCCCCTGGCCGGACTGACCCTTGGGAGGGTGGGTTTTCTGGATGGTCGTTCCAGGGTTGTGATGAGAAAATCTTTGCCCAACCTTACACCCAACGCTTGCGTGGTTTCGGAAGCAGTTTGGGTCAACTGTACCGCGTCCAGCTTAAGGGTCAGTTCCCGAGGGCATCGGAGCGCTCGGGCTTAGACGCTTGACGTCTTGCATGCATGATGGACGGCAGGCTCTGATCGGTGGAGCGAATCGTGATGATTAATGTCTTCGGTCTTCGGGCGTCTGGCAAACGGAGAGCTCTGGGTTTGGGTAAGTTTTACGTCCGATTAAACTAGCGAACGAATACGCTTATTAACTGGAAGCTGTTCAAGAAGGATGAGGTTGGTTTATAAGTTAAAATAAATCTATATTGAATTGATGTATTACATAATCTTACAAATATTGGAATTCTTTGTCAGATTTGGAATAGGATCGATGGAGAAAAAGCGTGGACCAACTACTTTTTCAATGTCCAACCCAACCCAGTCCACACGAGAAAAAGGGGCAATTAAATTCCACCCAGATGTGTTTCTAATCGGCCACTTGGTTTCACTTTCCTATGTGGTCAAGCGGCTGGAGTCGAACCACTCTGACATCGGACACTCGCTCCCGCAAGACACGAATAATTCTCCGTTCGGGATTCCTGTAATTTGTATTTTCATGTCTGCGTGCTGCGTGCCAGATAGGTAAGCAAATCTGGTTTAGGTTTTCGGTTAGACGAAACCAGTGTTTCGGAGTCCGATTCCCGATGACCGATGAAACTTTCACCGGAAGCTTTCCTCCGCCCCGTAGCATTTTCCGGCTTTGGCATTTGAAATGGGTCATACACGCGTAATGATAAAATAAAACCAGGACGGCTGAGATGTGCTCACGCGCACGGCACCCGGCTGAAGATGATGCTAATGATAATGATGATGGTGAAGAAGATGTTGTTGATTCGGGGCTGGGCTGGTGAGGATGAAGATAAAATCAAAACATAATTAAGACACCGATAATTTACACCGAAATGTGTTTCCCCCTGGTCTCCTGGCGTGCAGCCGTGAGAGTTTGTTAATGGGTTGTGCAAAAATTTTGGATCAGATGTAGCGTGGAGGACTAGCTACATTGGATGTTTTTAAAAGAGTTCTCGTTTGAGCCTTGCAAGGTTAATAAGGGTAAAAATATGTCTCTCTTGTTCAAGAAGGAATCAGATATTCTTTTCTTGTTCTTATCTGGCACTTCAACCTCCAAAGATGTTGGTGAAGCCCTGCAGCGTTTGCTGAGCTACCGTGAGCCTCTACCGTCGCAGCCACCAGATCACTCCAAGGAATCAGATGTTAATGCTCCATATCTCTCAATCGCCCATCCATCCATCCATCCATCGTGCGAGAAACTGTAAATTGAACGTATCCGAAATGCGGTCGATATTGCAATTAGGCAAAGTGCACCACTTTTGTCATTTCGTGCATCTATTACAATAGGTCAACAGCATCATAAAGCTGGTGCTTCTCGCCCAGTTCAATGCTTTTTGGTGCGTGCGTGCTTTGCTTTGGAGTTGTAGAAAAAAAAGAAGCTAAATGGAGCTTCAATCGGCCAGCGCAGCAATGTAAGCAAAGTGTGAATAATTGCTGGAAATTCAATTACTCCGTCCATCGGGAGTACGATCCGCTATCCATTACGGGGACGCTTTCTTTCTGATGGCTTGATCGAAAGTGGTGCGCGTGTGCCTGGGCAAACTTTGATGAGTATGCAAATTGCTCGCGGTACGGTGCGAGAGAGTATTCAACACGTAAAGGCAAACAACAGTTTTGAAGTAGTTTAGTGCGTGTTAGGCTTAGTTTGTTCTATTACTAGACTAGATCTACACTTGTTGGCTATCTTGGTAAATCGCCGCCCTCAGCCCGATCGATACACACTTCCAGATGATTAAGCAGTTTAAGGTGGTTTGCTTGCCCCACTCCGGCCGAAAGTACTTCCTCCGAAAATGAGTGCGCCATATGTTGCGGCATCTTGACGACTGGGTCACACAGTCCACATACCATCCGGGTATGTGTCATTGCTTTAACAGCGAATTGCACTCGGGTAATTGCATTCGCCGCTTGAAGCCTTGGGTGAAAAGCACCCCCCAACACCGAGCCCAAACGGCGAGAGCGATTCACGTGCAGCAGGAACAAAAGTGCATTGCATCCGGTGCAGTGCTCCCGGTGCGCGAGCCTCACTCACTAGCTGTGAAATGGTTTCGTTTCGTTTTTAGTGCTGCACTCCTCTGTTCGGGGCAGTAAACGGTGTGGCGAAAGGAATTCCTTTGGCTGGGGTAGACGCGCGTAGTGAGCGGGTTTTTTTTTCACAACCCTCTACTGCGCCAGTAAACAAAAGTGGCGAAGCCCGGTGGCTTCTGAACGCGTTCCGTGCACTTGATTTTTGTGTGTGTGTGTGTTTCCCACTTTCGAATGACGATAAGCGCCATCAGGTTTTTTGTTTTGCGAATGCCGTTGGCCCAGAAACCATGAATAGAGTCAGCTGGTTGAAGGTTACTGATCGATGGTTTTAAATATTTTGTTTCAAAAAGTGCAATTTATACTCACCCGGGTCGCCGTTGAAGTGTAAGAAATCGATCATCGAACCGAACTCGGCGCTGCTTATCAGCGCAAACGGTCACCGGATGACAGTTATGAACGATGAGCGTTCGTCCGCTGGAATGCTTTTCCCCCCCTGCCCGCGATGAAATGAGGCGAGAAATTAAGAAATTATCATCGCTTTTTCATTTTGTTCTGCCCCGTTCCATTCGATAGGACGATAGGGACGTCGTACGTTTTCCCAGGGTCAGCCATATCTCTTCGATATCAATGGCGAACATCGCAATGACGTAAGCTTTCACCAGACTATCTTCTCTCGCCTTTTTGTTCTTTTTCGTTACTGTGTGTGTGTGTATGTTCGTCATGATTTGCATACGTCCGACCGCTATCGAAGTTTTGGTTCGGTCTGTTTCGGCCCCTGATTTACCGGTGACCGACGGGTCACGATTGGAGGCTGGCTAGGATGGTTGATTGCCGACTATCCAGCGTAAGTTTTTTTTTGTTGCAGCTGACTACCCTGTCAATGATGCTTGGCGGGAACTTCCTTCAGGCGGGATGAGTCGGTGAAGAGCTCAATATTATACCGAAGTTTATTGGAAATATGCAAAGCTGATTTAGCTTCTTTTATTCGGGGGAAGAGTTTGTTCACATTTCGTTCATGACTGGGGCCGATGGACGCAAAAGCTTACGTAGGGATTATTAATGAAACGGTAGGGATGGGAAAGACTGCGCAAGAAAGAACTTTCTTTTCTTTTTGTTCGGTTCTCGTACCTTGCTGCTGTGTGAGTAAAAAGTGCTGATCGAAAAGGTTGTAACGCTTTCGATGTAATAAAATCTCTTTAATTGAATCGAAACTGGTATTGGATGAAGTTTTGCAACGTTGTGGAAAACTTTTTGATTATGACATTGATTAAAAGTGTTTATGGATGCAGTTTGATAGATGATTAAATTTTGAAACTTTTATTTATCCGTTCTATTTTTACTTGGTAGAGCAGATGGATATCGAGAAAATCTTTTAATTTAAATATGTTTGTATTTTTTGTAAAAAAAAAACTAAGTGTATCATATCAATATTATGGAGAGATATTTGCTTCAAAGTCATCGCATATCGAACCTAATGAAATCAGGTTCTCAACGGACATTTTGAAACGACGATCAAAAAGTTCAAATCTTTCATCGATTGCACGTGATGATCGTGTTACCCAAGTAACAACACGCTTGAAACGCTTAAGACAGTGCCAGCTCAACCCCAAGCTTTTCATCATGCGGAGAAGATGATTTAAGAAGTAACGGAAAACGGAAAAGAAGTCAATCGGTCAAAGGCAAATCAAACAAGAAATTTTTCCCTTTTTAGCTTCTTACCCACAGCGGTAAACATTTTTCTCATCTCTGTTTCGATCTTAACTCGATCTGGGCTTCGGCAAATTAACTTTATAAGCTGTAAATGAAATGTTTTCGACGCCCATCAGTGTTTAATTTGAATAATTGTCTAAACATTTCATATCGCTACCTTTTTCTTTACTGCATCTCTATCCATTAAAAGTGATCAGTTAAAGAACATGATAAAATAATATTTTTTTGCCAACATACCCCTAACTACGAATCATTGAAGCGTTTCAACTCCTAGCAAAGAGTTATGCTTGGCGACTTGGGGCTTTTCTTTTTCACAATGGTATCCACTTCGGTCATGTACGATCATATCGTCTGTGAGCTTTTTGTACAGCGGCACCCTCGATGCATGATTTTTTTTAACCGTTGCTATTTTTTTTGCAAATAGTTTATTCTCATTTTTTATAGTAATCATTGTAATCAGAAGTAACGTTGAAAATTAATAAAAATAAATTAAACATACACTAAACTTAAATAAATCAGACATACGGTTAAGAGTAAGATTATGACACCACTTAAAAATTTTTTAAGCTCTTCAATTTTAATATCACAGAATTCTGTTTACATAAGTATTTAGTGAGGATCAATATTGCTCCTTAATGATTCCAACACACATCAACGAGATTGAAAATATATATTATATATTCCAAGTTGGTTATTCGCATTACTCATTTTAAAGTCAGATCTAAAAGCTTGTTGAGATCTTATATCAACTTGTAATAATAAGTAATCAACATGAAATAATGTTGGCCATGTTTTAAAATTAATCTGTTTATTTGTATTTTTGTTTTGCTGAGTTCAATTTCACGAAGCACTATTTTCAGAATAAAATATAATATTCTAAAAATAACTCTTCGTACAATTGTATCCTGAAATTATTATCACGTCCCCATGGTACTTCCTTAATTTTGTTTAATTTCGCAACTAAATTAAAATGACTTCCACACACCTTCACCAGATCCTCACCCGAACGCCGCGTGTCCTGCCATGCACTGCACCTAGTGATCCGAAATCCGGAATTACCGTCTCCCCGGAACTGCCTGGATGCCGGGGTAAAAGTGAAAGCTTTGCAGTTAAATGTTCGAACCACACACACACACACACACACAAACACACGCGAACGTACATGGTTTGGCACCCGGTGAAAGCATAGCGTAATCGCGCAACACATAACCTGATTTCATCACGGGTGGTCAAAAGTTCTTTCGCGCCCTGTTCCGTGTTGCATTCGCTACATTCGCGGGCTGCAGGCGGTTCCACTTGATAATTATAATTAAACCGGCCAATTCTAAATGGTGCGGCCATTCTAAGAGATGCGATTATTTAGGGGCACAATAAATAGGGATTGTTTCCGGATGCACAAATGAGTCGAAATGAGGTCATAAATTATATTCAACCCGAATCCTCCCGTAAATCTAACAGCACAAACGGCTAGCCTCGGTTGGGAGTGTGCGGGTGAGAGAGCGCCTGGAATAAATTAATAAAAGCTATCCCGAGTGCATCGCTACAGCGGGAACGGCGTAAGCAAAGTGCAGGTCTTGTGGGTCGGGCAATAATTGGCTGCGGTTCATAATCAGCGCGAGAACGAGCCTACCCGGGGCTGGGCAAAGAATAAATCTCGGGTCCGGCAATCGAGATAATCATGTGAGCGCTAGATAGGTGGCAATAATTGCCAAAACAAAACCCCAAATCCTCTGCCCCACGCCATTAACACACATTTCCCGCCGAAAGACACGAACGAACGAACGGCATCTTGGCCCCACCGGCTGGAAAAGTGGATGGTTTTATTGGGATGACGGAGGAATAAATTTATATGGATTGTTCGGACCGGTTTGTCTGCTCCGTTCCGAAATTATTCCACACACACACACGGATACACGGCGTTGGAGGTGAGCGGGAGGGTTGGAAAAAGGAGGTGGTTAATACGAGGGGAGGAGAGTTGGAGAGAAAACAAAAACAATATCCCGAACGCACATTCCGTGGCTATTAGGCCAAACTCCCCGGTCGGTGAAGCAGTCCATGACGTTACCGTGCAAACGATCGTGTGCGATAAACGTGCAGTCGGGAAGCAGGCGCTCGTGCACGCGAAACCTGCAACACAAAATCCGTCACGTCATGTGTTCCCATTTGAATGTGTCACCCAATAACGGAATCAACGAATGTCACTAATGCGCGTACGGTACCACCCACACCCGTCGAGGCATCCGAAAGAAAAGGGGGTCACGACGACGACGACGCCGACATTTCGCTTTCGATTGGCCGCTGGGAACGTGACTTTCGGATGTGTCGTTGCGGCACTGCGTTGCGTGCCGGTGAGTCTCGTTTCCGGTAACCGAAGTGTTGCACTGCAAAGGTTTCGGCGTACGCGATCGAGGTGAAAGGAACTGGGTGAGCTGTGAGCCGTTCCCGCCAAGTGACATTTCTTTCCCAGCCAAGCGAAGAACTCTGGTGAGATCTGACGCAGACAAGCAAACCCGGATATCTTTTCGTAACTTTATTTTCACATTTCTTTATTTCTTTTGATTTCTGCTCTTATTGCCTCTTTGCATTTCTCACTTGCTCTTATTTACAATGGTTTTCGTTGTTGCTGTTGGTGGCTGTTTCTATGGGAGGGAGGAATTTCTTGTCTGTGCGTACAAGCGTCAAGAGTCTCGGGGCTTCTCCCGGAAGAGATTCCGTTTCCTGTACGGTTTGCTGTTTCGGGGTGGGTTTGCTGTTTTTCGTTGCCGGGAGAAACGCCTCCCAGCGAGAGTGAGACGGTTCGGGGTGAGGAGGAGCAGGAGAAGCGTGAGCAGAGTCCGCGGGCAGGTACGGTGGTTCCCCGAGCATAATTGCCATGGAGTGTTAACAGTTAGCGAACTCGGCTCGCTATCCCGTATTCCATGGAGTGTGGACGCCCGGTCCGGAGAAGTTGGCAAGCGGATTGCAAACCACCGGTACACGATACGCCTCAAACCTCGGAAAATTATGCCCAGGAAGCCACCCCTTACGCTGAGCCTAACGGTGCGATCGGCTAATGCGCTCCTGCATTCCTCCTCGCACCCTTATCATCGCACCGCGTCTGTTCAGATGAAAATCTAGCTGGTAGAATAGACTAGAACCCCAGAATTCGGTAGAATTGGGTTTGATTAAAATAAATCAGCGAACGGAGCAGCGCGCAGCTTAAGAAGCCGGTGAAACAGCTCCGCACGCCCTACAAGAGTGCGGATAGAGAGTGCTGTCTAGTGAGGAACGAAAAGGAGGCGCTGAGTGGCGTTGGTGTGAGAACGGTAGACCGGTCCGGGACCAGGTCGGGCTCGGGCAGCGGTTGCGTCTTCTTGTAGTAAAGAAAATCGATCAACCACCGCAACCGGGGTTTGTAGCCCACTACTAAACACTAAAAATCGTACGGGACGCCTGATCGAATTACCTCAATCGGCCTTGGTTGAACGAACTGGGTGTAAGGATTATAGTAGACTAGATTGAAGAATAGTGCTCCAGCTGGGACGGGACAGGGATTTTACAAGTTAAACGATGCTTTAAAGGTACGCCATAGCGAAAGTGGCGAAAGTAGTAGTAGTAGTAGTAGTAGTAGTAGTTAAAGTAACAGTAATAGTAAAATAGCAGCTATCAGTGATCAGTGATAGTGTCGTGTTTGGTTTCGAGATTCGATCGCACGGGGGATCGGGATCGAGGGGCCTCTTTCAGGTCGGTTCGAAGGAGGAAATGCATGCGTCTGTGATGCGTGTGCGTGCACCTGTGTGTGAGTGTGAGTATGTGTTGGTGCTTGTGTATCTAGTGCGGGACAGTGCCCGGTCCTGTTTGGTAGAGCAAAACATGGTCACAACAAAACAAATGAACAAATCAATTCCTCAACTATCGGCTAAGTTAATAAATTAATCTCTCGATCTCGGGCGACACCACACTCGGGCTGAGGGTGGTGTGGCCACCCATACACGGCTTGCCGCCGTCTCTAGCATGAATAAGTTAAAGGGATCGGTGCCGTTGCGTGTCGTGCGTGCCATGCGCTTACTTTCGCACTGGCTTGTGGCCGGCGTACGCGATCGAGTGGGCGGGCTGGCTGTGGGAACCGTAGTCACCGTATCCGCTCGACTCCCAGCCACCGGACGAACCGTGGTACGAGGTGTGCTCCTCCTTCTTGGACAGCAGCTTCTTCAGGAACAGGAACTTGGACAGGACGAGCGCGATCACGGACACGATCAGCGCCTTCTTGGCGATCAGCGCAATGCCGAGCAGGGCCAAGAGGGCCAGACCGACGATCTTCAGCTTCACCAGTCCAAGGATGGGCAGGAGCGCCTTCAGGATCTTCTTCTTGCCGCGGGCCTCCGCCACCATGGCGCGCATCTGGCCCTTCACCTCCTCCGGGATGACGGTGGACAGGCTGCGGGCAGCACCGGCCATATCGAGGTTCAGCGAGCGCTCGCGCAGGAAGCTGACCGAGCGTTCGAACACGTAGTTCTCGAGCGCATCCTCGCGGGTTTCCACACTGTTGGCCGACTCGATCTGGGCACTGTCGGCGTTGTACGAGCGCGAATCGCGTCCGGCCGTCTTCACGAACGATAGGCCACCGGCCAGGCTGATCTGCGGCTGGTCGAAGAAGTCACGAGCCTTGCGGTAGAACTGGAAGAGAGAAGCGATCAGTCAGTAACGCTCTGGTTCGTTGGCAAACTGACATCTCATGGTGGTTTCAAATGATCATTTTGGGGAACTATCGGTGGTTAAGCGGTTTTGCTGTTCTTTTGTCCGTATATTGAATGAGTAAAGGTCCTAAAGGGAATGAGACTTCGAGTGCTGTCGGATCAGGAATCCAGGATAAGTGTGCAATCCGGAATATCTCGTTTGGCGTGAGTTTTTCTGATCGCGATCCGTCACTTGCAAAACTAAAACTGAGGAACTACACTCCCTGCATCAGCACTGGGCATCGGGATTTATGAATTTCTGGACGTCTGCTTTATCGCCAAACATTCTTAACTTGTAATTGATCTAGTTAGCAAGCGTTCGTCGATTCCCGATCATCAACATCTATATGGAACACATCCTCATCGCCCCAGAGCGATCACTAACTTAAATTGCACAAAGTTCCACGAAGAGGGCTGCATATAGCACACAGGTCCTGCACTAAAGTTCTAATAAACTGTCCTTGAAGTTCACTTGAGCCCCCAATATCCCCGATCACTGATCGTAACACTTGTTGCGTACCGTGAGCTGCAGGCAGGAAATCGAATCCTTATCCAAACACTCCTTGAAGTCCTGGGCCGCAGCCAGGGCGCACACACTCAGCACACAGATTAACAGCTTCATGGCGAAACACGTGTGGACAAACGGTTGCACTAGGGGCAAACAGTTGTAAGGTAAAACGGCAACGGCTTACGAGCTTGTCGGACACACAAAGCTAGGTTTCGGTTGCTCCTCACCGGTACGGAACTAAACACGGATTGACAATTTTCCACACGCTACCGAGGTGTTTATAAGAGGCTGGTGCGCCCGATACCCTCTCTCTTGCGTAGTAGCGCTTTCTCCTGCGCTTTCTCCCTCATTCACTCACACGCGCGTTCGCCCACTCGCCATCTCGCTCTCTTTCTCCGTGGATCGTGGATCGCGGATCGAGGGCCTACCACCGACCGATGGCTTCGCCGCCACCGTACGCGCTCTTCTCTTGTTTCTGCGGGTGCGAAGGTGGTGGCGCTTGCGCACGCACACACACACACACACACATACACTGGGACGCACACGGGACGCTCAGCATCATCGGGCCAGCGATCCAAGCAGCTTCCATCCCAACCAGGCAGGTCCGGCCGTAGCGATTTCTTCAGTGCTTTCTTTCTTTGGGCCCGGTGGCAACTCTTCATCTTCCTGGGGCGTGAGTTGGTGGGTAGGCGGACTGAGGGTGAGTTTTAGCCCGGATGTCGATTTTTTCGTCCCGTCCCCGTTACATCTTCCCCTCACGTCCCTCATCCGAACGGCCAACGCTTCGAATCGATTCACAAATATTTACATTCTCCTTCTTTCTCCAGCTCCAGTTTGGCGAACCGGGTGTTTGGTGGATTTTCGTGTGTGTTCAGTACGCTGGAACCAGCGTGTCAGTTCCTTTTCTGGCCAGCGAAAGCGCGTGTTCATTCTTGGTCGTCTCGACATGTTTGTGTGTGTTATTAGTTTTTTTTTAAATCTCAACTTCAAGATGACGCAGAGGATTCTCGCGTTGTCGCTGGCGGTTTGGGCGGATATTCGACGACCATCAAATTAGGGACCCTTTTTTCGCAATCGCGCCTCGCCCGAAGAAACCCGCTCTGATTGGAATCGACAGCGATTGGATCAAAAGGCTGCCGAATGCCGCTGATTATACGATTAGCATTCCCGGCGGAGTGAGAGTTCCGATGGGCTGGCCATGCATGCTGGCCGAAAGTTGCTGTCGAGGGTGCGTGGAAGATCGATTACTGGGCCCCCCTCCCGTCAAGGTTTGTCCACCCGGATCTTGATCCCCTGGCCGGGTGACAGCCGTGGGGTGATGGGGGAGCCATCGTGTTTTTTTATGTCGGGAGCTAACAAAAGAAGAAATGAATTGGTAGGGTTGTATCCGGTGGTGATTCAGTTCAGAAGACATCGGTACCGGGCCGATGGTAAACATCCGGAATTCAGGTCGACCTAGGTAGGTTGGTAGTATTTTCATGCCTTTGTCCAATCCACCCACATTGGCGGGGCAGTTTTCATTTCACCGAAGAAGACGCGGTTTCGAACGAAAATGGAAACGCTGGAATTCCTTGGGCGGCTGCGGTGCGTCCGGAGCGCTTTTGAAAGATCGATACGGGATTTGGTTGAGGAAATGGATTGTCTCCCAATGGTTGAGGACTCTTCCATTAGAAAGTAATTGCTATTTCTGTTTCTTTTACCATATAAATTTAGAAACAGCATTTAATATGTTCCTGATGTCCAGGCTGTATAATAACTTCATCAGGAATAGGTTTTTACCTCTTTTAGGTTCAACTTTCCACGAAGGATGCCAGTATTTGTTAAAAGGAATAAAATAAATACTAATCCTGACAACAGTTGGAAAATCTGGCCCGCTTTTTCCCATTAACATTGTGTACGAAACATAAACTTTTCCCGCTACATGAAAGTTAATGATTAAGAGGGAGGAAAAGCAGATCAACGCGCTCATGAAATAACAGCTCGCCCAAGCGGTCAGATATATTTGTACACACCAAAAAACAAAAGCTCTCAAAACAACATCCACATATATACCCGTTTTGTGCACGTTCGATTGGCGGGCGCGCGCGGTCGAGTTCGCCGACTTCCCGCCCTGATAACTTTCCAAACGACCGATTTGTGGACGCGGCCACGTTCGGTTGGCACGGCTTTATTGCATCACACGTTTCGCTTCGGAAGTACGCCGGTTCGCACTCGTGACTGGCACGTTGATCACGACGCAGTTTTTCGGACAAGCGTTTCATGTGCATCACCCTGCCTCTCTTTCCCTTCCTTCGCTCCCACCCCCTCCGGCAGTTGGAGTTCGCATCTCGATGAACTCCGGCTGGTGGGAGAAATGGCCGCAAATTCCGGAGGACCACCGGATCCGGCTAGATCCGGTCGACGCAATAAAGATGCAATCGGCAAACCTCAAGCTAGGCAGCGAAAGATGAAAGTTGTTTCATCCACCCGGCATCTCCCAACCACGCGAACGTCCTCGCTGAGAAAAAAAAGAACGTCCTCCGTGTGGTGACGGGACACGTTTTCCTGCCCGGTACGGAAAGCGTTTGTGGTTTGGCTAGTTTTTCCACCTTCGTTTCGCGAATGACGCGTTTCATCATCGATTGTGTTCCCTTAAGGGAAGGGTCGTGGTGGTGATGGCGATAGGGTGGTTGATCGATCTTTTGTCGGACCGATTGATGCAATTGCCAAGATGGTTTCCTTCGGTGACGTCAATGACTTTCCAGCCCTTGCAACTCGCGGCCGGGTATGGCCGGCCGTTTGGCAATGAAAGTGAAAGACTGTGTGAAGGGAAGCGTTCGTCGTCGTAAGGGTCGTCCTTGCTGGTAGGAGAGATCGTAAATGCGTGCAAAAATGCATCATGCGCCCGGTTTGGCGGTTTTCTTCGGCAGTTTCCCTTTTCGGGCGCGTGGACGCGAACATGCCGGTACCGTTTTGTTACGTGGAGACACTTGCATCACCTGGACGCTCAATGCAACGGCACTCGGATGGTTGGATGTACCTTTCTTGGACGATCTTTGTTTTCGATTTCTTCGTGCGAGGTTGCTGTTATGGTTTTTTTGTTGCTGTTGATGTTGGTGTAACGGGACGGATGATTTCCATGGCCAGGGACACTTTCACTGTGCCATAAAATCAAACAGATGTAAGTTGTTTGTTGACAGTAGCATAAGAAGCGGAGGATAATGTTTGACAAAAATATTGGCGAATAAGGGAGTCGATAAGTAGGTTTAAACTGTTGACAAGGGCCTCTTAAGCTGAAACTATTGCTTCTCTTTCAATTCTCCAAGTTTGGTCGCCATTTTGTTCGTTTCAATTTTAACACTTTCTATGATGTAGAATTAGTCAAAGCTACCTCGGAAGACCCCTGCACGTTTTATATTAGTTTCATTTATTAGGTTTGAGCTTATACTCGCCCTAGTCTCTCAGGTTCCAACACTTCCAGCCCGTCGGCTCATATCTTCGGCCGTGGGAAAGCGGGAAAACTTTTACAGCACCAAATGCAGGTTAATACGCTTTTCTTGCTGTTGAGCATTTAAACACCGGTGGTTTTTTTTTTCGCTTCCAGCATCTCTCTCCTGCATCTCATGTATGCAATATTTTGTATCCAAATAGAACAAGAAACCAAAAAAAAAACACAACAATCAGTGCTCCAGCTTGCCTCATCTTGCCCTCGAGCGTGTTGCCAGCGAGTAAGCATTCGATTAGCCAGCTAGGTCCGTCCATCCATCCCGAAAGGGCCTACTCGGCCGTCGAACAGTACCGCAAAACCCTGAGCAGCATGCAAATGCATTACCGTGCCCTATGGTGGCGGCCAGTGACCGCGGCACGGAAACATAAGCCGGTGTGGAAAGTGTTGGCCCGGGTCGCTTGAAAGTGTGGTCGAATCGGTTTGGGATGTAACTCGACGCATGCGTTGAAAAGGAAAACAAGACACACAGTAAAAAAAACCCCGTGGAACGAGGTCTTGTTGCAGAAAATATTGAAATATAAAAGCTCCACATTTGGCTCCCAGGGCTGTTTGAAGAAGTCCTCGAGGAAGAAGCTCGGCTCGGGGGGGTGGGGCAAGAAACCAAAGCGTCTGGTTAGCTTTCTCTTAAATCCTCCAATTAGACTACACAAAACCGAAGCCTCACCGGAGCCTCGCGCGTCGGTTTGGGGGAAAAGCGAGAGAAAAGTCCGGCCCGGGTTGGGTTAACGCTATCGAAAGCAGCGAAATCGGAAGTACCGTCCCGGGGCTTTGGATCGTTTGTAATGCGCCAATCGGAAGCAAACCATTGCTGCTTCGGTTGGAAAATTAATTGCACTGCTCATTAGAAGCAGTTCACTCGCGAAAGACTCATCTGCCGCCGGTGCCCCCGGAATTGGAAAGCGACTGGCGAGTGGCGATCAACCTGCTGCTGAAGACTCTCGCGCGTCTGGTTCAATGTGGAACAAGAACCGTTCGTGACCCGTTTGCTATCAGCAAGAATCACGCAGAACAGCGCGTTATCCTTCGCGGCGGCGCGACCTCTTACTAGCTCTGACCGATCGGGTCAGATCCGTCAGTCAAATGGAAAACGGTAGAGAAATGACGGAGTACCGTTCCGGGGGCATAGGAAAACGACCGAAAATTAGGCAGCACGTCTCTGATAGGGGGTAGTGACAGGGCACCGTGAAACCTATGGCCGGTATAACCACCGTACTGGCATGGTAAAGTTAGCGGATTTTACTCCGTCTCTCTCTCTCGCTAGCCCCCTCTTGAACGGGAGACCCGTGATGGTTGGCCTAATTTTTGCGCCTCCGTAACTTCGGCGCGGTTTATGCTTATTCATGGCACCCCGGTTTGTCCGCGAGATTTGGGAAAATTATCGCCTTCACCGTGGCACAGATGTTGTTGACCGTGCCCACCCCCACCCCTGTGCTTCATTCGCACTTCGCCCAGCTTTATCTTGCAGTCCCAGAGGTTACTAGCGCCGGTTCCCGCGCTACCATCGAAACCATCGAAAAGAAAACAGCAGCAACGCAAACGAAGTAAGATGTGTGTTCCGTTTGGTAGATTTCATTTTAATGACCGCAATCGGTCGTATTTAATTAGACGCGTGCGCTGGCTCGTGCGAATGCTGCCCAGTCCGCGTGGTTGGCTTCCAACGCCACTTTATGCCCACCATTCCCCGTCCCCGGTTAGGCTCGTGCAGATGCCAGCGTAAATTTCGCATTTTACTTTTGTTGCCCGTTGTTTGCTGCTCAAAACAGTAGCCTCTGTACCGTACCTCTGGAGGCAATCGTGATCGTACAGACACGTGCGTTGCGCGATGGTGAGTTGACGATCGTTTGACTTTTTTTTGAAATTTTCCAAAAGCCCTCTCGAGGTGGAAACTAGTGACGTCAAGTGGCAGTGGAAAGTTAAGTGAGGGGACAAATGGGGCAAAGATTGTTTGCAATTAAAATATGTGTCCTGGTAAGTGGTACGTTTCAAGTTAGGTTTGAAATTAATAACAGATAGCAATCACTGTTCCTCTAATTTTGTGACTAGTTAATGGGTTCTTTTCTCTCGAACTACAAGCTCTTGAGTTTATATGAACCGTAGCTGAGTAGTTAAAGTTATTTATATCAGCCAACGGACCGAGTCGAGGTCATGTAGGTAATGGCTTACTTAATCAATTGAACAGGCTACATGCATTGGATCAGATGAAGAAGATTCTAATTCTGTTTTGAATTCTATTCGGTCGATATTGAAATAAAGTTTGTGAATCAAATTGGGTTCTAGTTAGTCTGTTGCTTCATTCGAGAACACGGTTCAATAGAGCTTAATGCTCTATGAGAAAGGTATCACGTGTAGCAATAGGGTTGTAGGCACTAATAAAGAGTTGCTGGTCTATGCTCCACAGATCAAATCACTCCTTTAAGCTCTATCCAGCACATCTTATAGACATGCCCAGGTCATCAATAGTTGTCCAGGGAACTCAGTTCAGGGCTGAATAAATTCAACAACTGTCTCATTTGATCTTTAAAAGATTTGACACCACCTGATCAAACCAACAAGCTCCCAGTGGTACTCTAGAGCTCGTGCGATGTTCTGGATCTTATAGTATGGCCCCCGTTAGGACATTTGAACTGACTGACATTTGGAACAGCTCGACTGAGAATCTGAAAAGCTACCATGTTGGACACAGGGTACAACACTTGTTTACCTTTTTTTTTTGATATCATAAAATAAAACTTTTAGACAATTCTCAAATGCGATTTTTTCTGAGATGTCGGCGAGTTGCAGAATCTTTTAGCAACTCAAAAGTTTTTAAAATTTCTACAAAAATTTTTTTTTACAAAACTCCGTTGAAAAGTTGCGAAAAAATGCGCTGCTATCTTACTAACTATTCCTCATTCCTTTCCGAAAGTTGCCAAATCGTTTGCGGTCTCTTCAATAAACTTTCATTAAGTTCGCTAAAGCGTAAGCTGCGGTGCCGTGTACTCCTTCGAACGCTCAAACCACAGTGACCGGTTCATCGTCGTAAAACTTAATCTAGTCGATGGAAAAAAGCGCAGCTCACAGTTTTAAAACTTGCACCGAAAAGCGAACTGTGTACTTTATTTGTAAGACTAACCAGACTGGAACCAACAGTTGCAGCGTAAATTATCAACTCGGAAGCATCCGAAACCACTGCCGAAAGTCAAACTTTTTCTCTTCAACAGCCGGGCGCCGGAAGGGGCCCTGATTACCGGCCGCGTCCGGTTGGGAAGTCACATTTCTCATTCCAGAAACTCGGTGTGCCCGGTCGGTCGGTCGGTCGGTCGGTCGCAAAACAAGTGAATCGGACCGTTCCGAAAAGGCAACCCGCATTGGCAGCATCCACAGCGGATGTTCAACCACCTTCTCCAGCTGTCCTGCGACCGATGGAAGTGAAAGAGAAAGTGCAACAACCGGAGCTGTTTCAGCTTGGCCGTCTAATTTCTGCCGCCACCACCAAAATTGACCGTTTCACGGAACGGAACAACGGAACGGCGCAATGCCATTACGCGTGATTATGCACCGTTCCGGTTGCGGTTCCTCGAGTGCGGTGCCGGGGCCATCTTCGCACGTTAGCAAACACCGCCGGTATTGTAACCCTTAAAGTTTCTCACCTTATGACGGGGTTTGAACCAACCCTTATTGAATTCTCTGGTAAGGAGCACCATAGAGCTCTGGGTTGGTTTGTTCCGTGGAAGAAGAAAAAAGAGGAATGATACAAATAGAAATTGTACAAGAAAATCCCAAACATAAAAGCAACAAAAAAAAGGCAAGCATCCATCACCCAATTCACGCGGGTCATTCGGCGCGAACGCCGGCAGCGATGGCGAGAGTTCGCGTGCGTCCGAACGTCGTAATCGCGGCAATTACTTGCTCATTTAGTCATCTGTCAAAAGAAAGCCAACAATGGGTGCCATCCCTTCAAATCGGTGACGTTCCGGGTTCCGGGCGTCTTGCAGAACGCGCTTCACGCCTAAAGAAAGGAAGTGAAAGAAAGGAAGGTGTGTGACCGGCGAGCGTTCGAGGCGCCCCCCTGCTGTGGGCAGTGATTAAATCAAAAATACAGTTCCGTCTGTTGCGGGTCTCCTGGTCTGGTGCCGGTACTTGTTATTGCCTCCGGGACGAAGCCACCGCACGCCACCCTCGGAGCTTGGAGAAATTGCCACTGCCAGATGCTATCAATAAATGGCTTTTTAAGTGAGTTGGCGAGTGGCCAATTGGGATGTAATCTGCTTATCCCAGCGTTTTTTCTCGGAAATATTTGTCATCCACAGATCAGTATTTGATGGAGCTGTGCAAACTGATGCACTTTATGGTAAATTGATTCTGGTGAAGTTGTTCGTATTCAATTTACCGTCGGCTACGCTGGGTTGGCAGCAAAAAGCCCAGCAGGTATTTTTCGACCAGGGCACAAGCATAAATGTTGTACGGAGGTTTCTTCGTGCCGTGTTGCTTTCGGGGAAACAATGGACAATGAGTTCTTGGTAACATTTCCATCTCATCCAGAGACTTTCTGACTTCAAAACCAACATAATGGACGAATATCGTTCAGTTGAGGCTTCAAGGTTCTATGGGCGAAGCTTGCAAAAACAGACACGGCGAACCTTTCGGCACACAATTTATCTGCAGTAATTTCTCGGTAGTTCTTGGTAGCAAATAGAGACATGAGTTAATTTTCGCATTCGCCCGAGCCCTCGGGACAATTTACGGGAAACCCATCTCAACCTCACCGTACGCAAACATTCACTCGATGCTATGAACTTGTTCTGAGGAAACAAAACTTTGACCTGTTGGCTAGACGATGATGGTTAGTATTCTTAATATAGGAATAGCTGAAACTAGTTGTACGGATAAAGTATGTAAACCCGATTATCAGTACTTGAGTTAGGGAAGATTGTGGGTTGAGATAGATAGCAACTTCACAAGTTCGCTTTATAATGCTTTCAGAGCCATTGTCTTCAGAGGTCCTACCACCTTGAGGGAGCCCTTTAAAGAAGATAATTGTACTAAGAAAATGTAATGCTGGCATGTATGATGTTGGAAAGCTTAAAGCACTCCCATGGAATCCCATTTAGTACCAGCTTCAAGGTTGCAGTAGCGGAGCTCAAGGTGTCGTCGTGCAACTATTTTCCATATCACTGGAAACGTCCAAAGGTGTAGGGAAAGTTGCTGTGCCCTAAATTTGATTTTATCAGTCGCTTCTGTTCGGTCGGATGGGTACCCACCCAAACCACCCCAAAACCACGAAAACGATTGGGTTCGGGACTTTACGGGCCTTTAGTTTACGGGGTGGAGGTGACCCCCTGTTGCCAACAGACAAGAAGCGCTGGAGTTGAGATTGGGAAGGGATTTTTAGTTTTCGGGCGGGAGCTCGCTAGAAACCCGCTAGCTCCCGTGGGCTGGTAGGGCGCTTCAGTTTTTTTTCAGTTGGTCATCCGCATTTGCATTCTAATTTTATCTCGAGCAGCTTCACCTCGAGTAGAGAGGCCGAGTGGATGGAAATCGGTACCGTGCAACATGAGCTGATGATGGGCATCTGATAGTTAGGCGTTACGGGGTTTGGGTAAAAAGAAATATGATAGTGGAAAGAAAATTGAATGGGAGTGAGAAAAAAAAAAACGGACGGCCGGCCGACGAATGGGAAGCACAGCATTGAACTAAGAGAAAGAAAAGAAAAGAAAAAACACGGCCGGGTCCGGTTAAGACGCTCGTCGGAGGTATATTATGGAACATGTAAAAGGTAAGATGGAGCGGTAACCAAATTCAACCCACTAACTGATGTTCGATGCCAGCCCATTCATAAGCGGGGCAAGATGCAGATAATTGTCCGAAAACCATCCCATTGGCCCATTTTTTTTTTGTTCGAGTTCGTGTGTTCCTTCCACGGGTGCATTCCTTGTCCGTTTGGGGTTTTCGGGTGCCGAAAAACATAGCCCGGAGTGTGCCATCCACCCTGGATAGTGTCCGGTGGATAGTGGAAGAATGTGAAAGTATGGAAAGCAGGGAGGAGGGTGGGTTGAGTTGTGGCCATCCGAGGGTTTCGCAGTGGGTAAGATAAAATACACACACACACACACTTGGATACCACGATAAAGAGGAAAACAAGAAGTAGCAACCGTTGGCGAAACCGCCGAGAGAAGCCTTGAAGCATCGGGGCAGCCACACACTAATGGAGACGGGATGCCGCTACTCGTTGGCGTGAAAACGGTTATTGATAGGTGAGTGCTTCCCGGCATGGAAAGCACCGAAGCCCGCCAGCCAGCTATCCTGCTGCGTTTTGGTAGCTAGCCGCTGCTATCGATGTCGATACCGGGATTAAGAGCATCGAAATAGTTCACTCAAGTGTGTGTACGGCTTCTTCTACTGGACTTCCCAGCGGTTGGAGAATGGAAAGAATAATAGTGCTGGATGTCGGTGGCTCTGCTTTTGACACGGGACAAAGTGCCTTTAAACTAATAATTTGAACTCTGCGCTACTTTCCACCGTTCGATGATCCGCGTTGCAAAACGAAGTTTTCTTGTTGTAGTTTGCGGCAGGCGATGATGCTGTTTATGGCATTATATTTTCATAGCAAGCGTAAAGAGTCGAAATTGGTAGGCGGAAAAGTGCACATTCCAGCAGGACTGTGCTCCCATAGCTGAGACAGGCTGGCCGGGATAAGAAATAAATCCCGTAAGTCATCATGAAGTCTGGCGTAGCCTAAGAAGCGTGTTGTTCACTAAATGTGATATTTTTGGCTGGAATTGGACTTAAAATTTAAAATAAAATGTATTCGAGAGCTTTATCCATTCATACTTGACATTCGAATGAGTTTTAAGCTACTGCCCTCAAAATTACTGCTTTCGAAAGGTTTGCACTGATAGTCTCATAATGTTGGTCTATAAAAATGCTTTTTAAAGTTCTATAAAAAAAATTAATAATAAAAAAAGTAGTAGATTTATATTTTTTTCTAGCTATCCCCACTAACCGCCAAAATTTGCACTTGACAGCAAACGTCGGTCTTACGGTGCCCTTCAATTCCGTCAAAAATCTATTTAATGCATCAAATACTAAATTTATTGTGTGTGATTCCGGTTCTGTTTCTTCTGTTTGAAATATGTTTTTGATTACCGTGTATCTTAGTCTTAAGTATCTGTTTCTCTCATCTAGGACTTACGACCTTCAAAGGTCAAGCTTGCGATTTCTGTCGTGGTAGAATTAATGATATCACATAGTTGGATAGTCACAGTCCTCACCACGGGGATACGGTTTGGATTGAATTTTGAACTCCAGTCCTACCGTATGAAGACTAGCGCCGTTGTCATCTCTACCATCGGGCTGTCCCTTAAGTCTTAAGAATATTTAAACTAACATTTGTCTCAGAAAGTTTAGCCACGAGGTAAATGCTTCTTTGCCAATGACACGTAACGTTTAAAAATATGATAATTAGTTAGTTTTTTTTGGTTTTTATTTCGATCAGTGAACCCGGAAACTGATCGTACCCAAATATTGATTGAAAGATATTGAAATAGCAAAGTAATTTAAACTTTTACTTAGACTTAATGGGACTCCCTGTAAGAGCTTATATTTTTTTGAGTGAATTATTTTTCACCTTTTTAATCTTTGATCAATTTAGTACCTCCTATCCGAATCATCTCGGAGAATCCTTAATAAGAATTTGCAACTCATTCAATTAATGTTAATTGCACTCTCTTTTACGTCTTGAAACCTGCCATTTAGCTCTCAATAGATTATCATTCGAATATGTGTAAAAATAATCTCTCTCCAGTGCTTCATCCACATTCCATTGACTATGGGACGGGATATTAACAGTACTGGTTTCGAATTCCTTTATAAATGCCATTGAGGTTTCTTTAAATTTTTCATCAATCCTTTAACTTCTTCTCATTTCTCATCGTCATTCTCATTTTCTGTCGAGGTTTTGCTTCCGAATTTCTTTTTTATCATGATTTAAGCTACTTTTTACAAACTCTTTCTTCTACAAGGTCAAATTTGAGACACATCAAACCACGAAGTTTACTCCTCTCGAACTTCATAATTCGATTAATGAACATGTCATCCCGTTCTACGTACGGATATACGCAGATTCACATGAAAGCCTAACTTCCCATTACATAAATTTCCCTCTTTAACTCGTTAAAACCTTCGTTCCTACCATCAAGCAGAAGCTCAACCAAAATTCAACGCGCTTAAAGCCTTTATCCTTTATCCCGTGCAAGGACACCACGGGCAAACATTGGCTTCGGGCGGGCAAGCAACGCTTGTAATAACAATGTTCCGTCAGACGACAGAATCTGTTTGTTCGCCATCACTCGCCCGGGTTGTGACACGGGCCCGGGTTGTGCGTGTAGCGTAGTCGAAAAGTGTTGTGCAAAATTGCCTTACTTATTCACGCCTTCCGATTCGGGGTGGTGGACCCGTTCGGTGGAATGTTTGTGTGGGGAAGTCGTCTTGAAGGCACGCTGCTGTATATGTGCGAACCCAGGCACAGGCACCTTACTCAGTCCATGAAGGGTAGGCAAACGAAGCATCGAGTACGAGTTTAATATAGCTTCCCTCCCCGTAGGTGTTTCCCGAGGCCTGATTGTTTACCCATCATACGATCATCAAACCGTGCTTGAGCTCAATGACGAAGCGCCAGCCGTGCCGTGTTGTCGCGGTGGAGTGCCATCCGCTCGATAGCACAGCGTGTCTCCAAGTCATGTCGTTTCTGGGGGAAAGAATGTCTCTACATCGTGTGTGGCGAAAAAAAGTGAACCGAGTGAAATAAAGCAAAAACGAAACACACATACACACGCTATATGTATTTCGGGACATTGGGCGAGATTCATTCACGGCCAAAGCGGGCCCAAATCCACGATGTCCTACGACCATGTCTCGCATCACACTTTCTCGTAGTAGTGTGCCGGGGATCGATAGTATGTCAGGCCGGACGGTTTGGCTCACCAACGCGGGTGACCTCGACAGACGATGGGGAGAATGTGTAGAAAGCATTGGTGAACCTGTTCCGGGATCTCGAGGCTTTCCCGTCCGGACCTCACCCCCAGTGACATTCGGACGGTTCCAGGGGAACGGGTGCTAATAAAACCGTTTTAGCTTCGATTCGAGTTCGTGAATGGATTCGCGCTTTTCGCGCTACTTTTGCTTCATTATATCGCTGTGTTATTTATTCATATATGTTTAAATTTGTGTCTCTTAGCGCTCCCCATCGGTGGAATGCAGCGGTCAGGCGGCTGGAAGGATACCATTTCGTGGGACGATTTTTTTTTTTGGGGGCTCCAACACCGGGGTGGAGACTTGGGGAGCTGAAAACCCGGTGGAAGTTATCTCCGGTTCCGTTCACTTTCTTCGGCTCGGCTGTGGATGCTGTGCCCCACTACACCGTGCCAAGACAAATCGGAGCTGCTGATGATGATCATTGTCGTTGAACGCGCGGTATCACGCTGTGGCACCGAACCGTTGTTATGTTGGTGAGGGTTGGTTGTATTTTTTTTTGTGGGCTCAAACAACCATCATAATAATACACCAGTGTTCGTGGTGGCGAAGAAACCTGTTATCATTTTGTCGATTGGAATTTGTCACGTTGTCATCAGTCGGCTGGGCCCCGAACCACCGTCACTGTCTGCTCTCAATATTTTACGTTTTTCTTCTTTGTTGGGGGCGCACTCGACGGCTGATGAGGCGAGACAAATCATTGCACAAGAAGGATGCTTTTGTCGAGATATGGCCCCCGGGACGGAAATTACGTAGCTGTGCGCCCCACGCTTCTGATAAGGAATTGTCCCTCAGCGGTACTATTTTCAAGGGAGTTTGAAAAAAAGGGAAAATTTCAAATCGACTTGAACGCACTCGGCGAGTTTTCCCCCGCCGCGTTTTTTTACAATAGTCTCGTCATTAAGCAGGAAACTAATTGATTATTTTATGACCTACGCTCGCGCTAATGATGGACCGATACAGCCGATCTCCATACGAATCTCTTGCGCCCACTTGCACCGCCACCTCACAGCAGGCCGCCCATTTTTGGGGTGAAATGATGGTGGCGGCGATGATGATCTGGGCATTGGTTTTTAATGAACGGCGACTCGACACACAGGACAGGGAAAGGAATGTGGTGCCCCACCCGAACCCACCTCCCCTCCGGAACTGGCATGGCGAGAAAACGCGAAACGAAGGAAAGTTATCGAAAAACACATACGCACTGGGGGGAGGGCCTTTACCATCATCACCAAAAAAAAAAAAAAAACAAAAGAAAAACTTTCACCCAAAAAGGGTCCGATTTTATTCTTCACTTTCGCAGCCGGACCGACATCGAAAGATTATTACCATCCAGCATTTGGCCACATCCGTGTGCGTGTTTGTATGTGTGTGTTTTGCTGTTGTTTTATCAATTCAATTATCATCAACATTTGGGAGAAGTGAAGCTCGTACGTTCGAATCCGATGGATGATGAACGCTTTGGACGATGTGATTGATGGAATGAGTTGTGTGAAATGAACTTTAATTTAATTATTTGCACCAACATATCCAAGTGTGAAATTTCTGTTTTTGAGGAAAACTGTTATATGTGGAATTGGTACGCAGTTTGGATTTTTTTTGCACAGGATGTTGTAAAAGTTTTCATGCCGTTACATCATTAAATGATTAAAATGTGATAAACGAAATATATAACAATACCTGAAATGTGATAATCTCTCTGAGTGTCCTCTGAGGCCTCTCGGATAGTCAAATTGATTTGAAATAATTACACCAATAGTGACGCATGCAGGGTATCTCAACGTTTTTTGACAATTCCTATGTATGTTTATGTTCCTTCCGGAGTTTGTTACCGCTTGTCTTAAATTTTTGGGTTTTTGTGGGTTTTTGACGGCTTTCCAAATAGTTTAGTTTACGGTCCATGGTTTTTTGACAGTACTTACTAACTTACTTACTTACCAGGCGCTACAACCGCTATGCGGTCTTAGCCTGCTGTAACAATCCTCGATATCGCTCACGGTTTAGCGGCGTCGTCTACCAATCCGTTATCCCGGCCGTTCTGGCGGACGCATCAACACCTTCACTCCATTTGGGCCTACCACGCCTCCTCTGTCCGTGTGGCAGTATTTCAGAGAATTATCTGATCTTAGGCAAACACTTTTTTGACCGTGTCCTAAATATTTTCGAACTCGTATGTGAAACTTTTTGTATGTTTTACAATCAATAAAATTTGTGGGGATGGTCAAAAAATATGTTTTAGAAGATCGACAAGGACCTAATTAATGTGACATTATATTTCCATTTACAGTTGTTCAGGTCCCATCTGGGCCAAACAACAAAAATACCAGGAAAACCTCTGGACGATCTAAAAAATATCTGGGACTCTGTCGAAATACCGTGAGAGAGACTGTTTAAGAGCGCCCTTTACTTATCACACCTCATCAGCTCATAATCCTGAAGGCTCAATTTTAAAACTCTCTTCAAGAAAATGTACGCTAACGCCCATTTAACGCAATATGCATACATGGAACGTTAAAAACTCACCCAGACTTTTCTGAATCTCTGATCAATGGTTAACTCTGCCCGAGCGCTTCACTGCCTAATTCAATCTGGCTTCAACTCGATCAACAAACTTTGCTCGAATAAACAACATTTATACTTCGGAGCTGAAACTTGCCCTATACAGCCCTGGCAGACGAAACTTGTGCCAAGCTGTAGCGAAATTGAATTACTGGGGCCGTACCACGTTTGACAGGCACTAACAACGTTTCGGCATCGGCTCAAAGTGAATACAATTTGTAAACGCTACCGAAAGGTTCTTATGTGGCACAGTGGACACATTGCAAGTATGCAGCAGTGTTTTCATCCTCAACATCATCAACAATCTTACCCCGGAAAAGCACTATCGCAAGTTGAATCATAAATTTTTCCTTACAGTTTTTTTTTTATTATTGCACAGATGACTAGTTAAACTAGTCCAAAAGATTGCCCTCGGTGTTGGTTTAAGCAGTTTCCTGTTACTTGACTTGGCCACCACTCATCCTGGCGGTTCGGTTTTAGTTGCAAGACGGCGAAGTGTGGATTATCAGCTTGCCCGAGAAGCCGACGATTAATTTTATTCGCTTCCTTTCCCGACTTTCGCGGTTTCGAACGCCACAAAACGCACCTCTTTGCGGCCTCTGGTCACTAACCTACTGTTCTACATACGGGGCGAAAAAAAAAACACAGCGCTGGCCCCTCGAGGGGCCGAGGCAGCCAGTGTGAAGTGATCGTTTTCGGGAGAGCTTTTCAATGGCTCTCGGCAGGAAAATGCGGACGTCCATGTCTCCCAGCGTCCGGGACACGGTTTTGCGCTTTGCTGTGTGTTGAGGTGTTGCACATTGACCATCCTAACCGCGATCTGTTTCACCCGGTGTGCATTGGCCATTGCATGCGGGACACACGCACACAGCAAAACAGGTGAGTTCGCTGACCGGGTGCAGCGCATGACCCGCTGATGCTGCAGGCCGTGGACCAGCAGTCAGCGGGCAATTTCTTTCTCCATTTTGGCCAAGACCAGTTCCGGTTTGCGAGGTGGGTTGCGCCGCTTTTAACTTTTCCTTTCGTACACGCCTGCCGTGGATGGTGAGGTGTCGATTTGCTTCTTTTCCTTCACAGTGTGGTTTTCTGTGCTTTGGACCACCGCACAGTCTATCGTCGGAGGTGCACCGGAGGACGATCACTGCGGATGGGGAACCCTTTTTTGTGTGGTCGTTGCTTGGGGGGAAAAAGAAAAACGAAAAACGCTTCTTACGCCTAGCGGGATCGCGTTGTTTGTTTATGTTCCTTCTGTCCCTTCGCTGCGCTCCCGTTTTCGCATTTCTTTTCTTCCCTTTCCTGCTAAATCCTCACGGCCGACGATGGAGGATCGTTTGCGGTCACTTACCTGTGGCCAATTTCCTCACAGCCGATCGGTTTGCTGGCGCGAATGCAATTGCTCCTCTCACCGCTAAACGGCGTTGGTGGCAGGGTGCGTTTTGGTGCACAAACGCAGCCGAGTACAGCCGTGCGGAGTACTTTTACTTTCCATCCATCCACGATGGATCCACGGTGGGCGGTTGGTTTGTTTTGCTCCAATTTGTGCCCCCGAGCAGCATCTTCTGCAAAAGGGTTGAGAACGAACTTGCGAACGGAAAGCGGTTTTTTTGTATTTGTCACACTGCTACTTTTCATCTATTGTGTTTTTGGAAGCGGCCCTCGCTTCTTGAAGCTGCGCTTTCTTTATGCAATCTTTATTCATCAACGGCGCTTGGCTCTTTCATCTCTTAAGCCCTAATGAGTTTTCACACCCATGCTAGCTGCCAAGGTTTTGCATGCTGGTTTTTTTTTCGTTATTGCTTCCCCCCTGTTCACTGTCAAGATCAAACGCGTGACGCGTTGGAGAAGATGAATTACTTTGGGTACGTGAACACTTTGCAAGATGAGTCCGCAGAAGAAAAAAACCTCCGCATGCAAGAGGTACAGAACAACCGAGCGGTGCTTGAATATTGTAACAGACTCAGCGTGGTACATACGGTGTGTGGCATAAATATATGCGAGCTCGAGGGTAATTTATTGTAGAATAAAAATTTTCAAAACATACAAGTAAATCACACATTTCGAAATAAGTTATCACAAACAGCAAGGTACAGTGAGACTCACTTTGGGTCGGTCTGGTGGCAGAGGCGAAAGCAGCGCCAACCTTCACACGGCAGGAACGGAGTTCAAGTCCCATCCAGACCGTCTCTCCGTAAGCAGGACTGATGACTTTGGTAATTTTTGGAGGGCTGAACTACGGTGCTTAACGATTATCCAATCTTATGATTTATTTTAAAAAAAACAGCCGTCATATTATTATGCCACGCACTGTAAGCGCCTGCCAACAATTCACACTACTGCCATACCAATGCAAAAGTCTCAAGCATCTTGTTAATTGGGCATTAGAGATTGCTTGTTTGATCTTCACGTTTTGTTGCAAATTTATAATGAATAAGAAAATTTAAATGCTTTACACAGAAATGCGTTTTTAATTGTAACTAAACAGAACAAAAAAAATTGCACTCAAATTTAGCAAATAACACGCTGTGTAACGGCACGTAAGCTTGCGATTGTAATTTGCTCTAGCTGTATTAAAGTTTTCATAAAGATTTTATTTTATTTTCGAGACTCACACACACACCCCCTGGAAGGTCATGGTGGTAAGAAAAAAAAAAACAACGCACAGCCATCTGCCAATTTTACGTAACCCTTCGGTAATTTGTGTGAACTTTTGCCCGTACCGCCGACGGACGGAATAATTAGGAAAACATTCAACCCGAACGCACCCCAAAACGGGGGTCCGCTGTTTGGTGGCTGCACACGCACAAAAGGTGAGTGGAAATAAAAACCGGAACCTTTATGAGAAAACTCCCACTGTGAAAATAGAAATGGGAAAAGCGTCACTGTCGTCACCCCCCCGAGGGATGGTAGGGGGCTGTGGAAAACCAGTTTTCTCGCACGCCGAATGTGGTGGCATTGAAGATGAAAGTGAGTTTTGTCTGTTTTTAGCAATTGCGCCGATGGAGATCTACGGCGGTTGGCTGGGCTGCGGTTCATCTGCGCTCCAAAACGCGTACGGTGGAAAAGGCGTAGGAAAGGCTCGGTCGGTGCGGAAGAGCGGGTTGGTTCCGGTGCGGGCACAATAGGAATTAATCATCGCTCGTTTAAGATGTGAAGATGTTTTTTATCGGAGTCGGGAGTGTGTTGGGGGGGGGGGGAGGGAGATGGGTACGGGGGCAACAATCCAAAAGGTGAGCATGAATCGGCCAGCGATTAGCTGTGGCACTTTTTCCTCCTTCATTTGTTCGGAAGGAGGGGTGGATAGATGATCTTCGGCCAGGCGCTTAATGCACTTGCAGAGAAGCATCGCTGGTTTTTTGTGTTGTTGGTTGGTTGGTTGGCTGGTCCAACGGAAATCGCTTGTGCGGCCGTTAGCATTTTTCCGATTTTTTGTTGCTTTGGTGTTGGCACTGTTGCGTGCGTGCGGATGGATGGCTTTTCACTCGGGCTCGGTGTGACCGGTCGAAGCAGCGAGCTTAATCACTGGGAGCTGGAAAAGCAACGCAAACAACACAAACCGAAAAAGCGTAGACTTGGGCATTTGGAGGGCTACACACACACACACACACACACACACACACACACATATAATATCCAACAAAAACAGAAAAACAAGAGGGAAAAACCTCACCGATGTGATGAGCTGTTTGAAATCGATTTAATAAGTGCAATTTTGTAAAGCGAAAGAGAAATCGCTTGTTTGGCCGGACTCTTGGGGTGGGATGTTTTTGTTTCTTCTGTTCCACACACACACACATACACACACACACACAAGGTACCAGCTACATCCCGGGCGACGGTTTATCTATTTTCGATTGAAGTACCATCGTTGTAACTTTTTCGTATTGCCTGTTTTGGCTTTCCCCGTCCAATTCCGGCCCGCAGCAATGTAGCCTGCCGTGAAGTGCACTCCAACAAGTTGTCGGGCGAATAAATTAAGGGATCAAAAAGCACGAAAACAATTGTTTTTCAGTGATTGGAGGTGGTTTTTGGCCATAATTTATTGACCTTTCACCAGATTGCTGACCTGATGTGACCTCTGTGACCCGGGAAAGCCACAAAGGCTCAATAGCGGACTATCCATGGATCCACGTAATCGGTGTCGTAAAAATCGCCAAATTAATAGAATAATAGGTTTGGTGAGCTTCATGTTGCTTGCTCTCCATGATGGTTTCCTGGTGCGAAATGTCAGACCTTCTAGGATGCCCTTTGGCCGCTAGACTATAGCTCTCGTTGTTCGAAATTAAGCGATAATCGCGATCATAAAGCTCAAGACGCCACGAGGCTATTTTAGGCCTCGTAACGATACAGTCCCCGGCTGAGGCTTTCTTTCGTCTAACTTTGAGTACACACTCCCCCCCCCCATTGGTTTTCAGCTTGGTGTGTGTGTGTGAGTGTAATGCAAATTAATGGTTCCCATCGCTAAGCTAGGCGCCCCCCCATTACGCGACCATGTCATTATTCAATTGACAAAGGGCGAGCGCGTTTTCGCTGGCGCGTGTCATTAATGTGTCGGATGATGGTACTTCGGGGCGACACTTATGCTTGCGCTCGTAATCAAACGACCTCGGGCCGCGCAGGAGGTCCACTACGATCCGCACCGTCCACCGGAGATCCACTACCAAGGAACCCGTACGAAGGTCTAATTAACCTCCATTACAAGATCCACTGCTCTACTCGCTCGCGAGACTACGATCGAATCGCTTTATTGAATGCCGCGAATGTGGCAGCAGACTCGATGGTACGAAGAAGCCCTCTGATTATGTTATCACAGGTGAGTGACGATAAAATCCCATTTAACGACTGCTACAATCGTTGTGCTGCCAGCGATGCCGGAAGTGTGCTGCTTGCCTGCCGTTGTCGTTTTCTTCCACGTTGGCGAAAAAGTTGCCCCATGCTTTGCCGTTCGGTTAATTAATCGCCACTCATTTAACTTACTTTCGTGTGCTTGGAAGCTCATTGAGGACGCAATTCTCATAATTTATGCGCGGATATGTGGGAAGGGGAGAGGGTAGATAGGTGGCAGAAAGGGGAGAGCGACCGGGGCAACTAGGGTGGCAAGTTAATGCCAGACAGTGATAAAGAGATAATGAAGGCAACTACCGTGAATGATAGTTAGCTTAGCACTTGGCGGAGAATTCGGATCGTCGTTAGCCAGCCAGCCAGTAAGTGGGAGCAGTTTGTGCGACAATTTTTCAATTAATCCCATTAGCGGCGAACTTTAATGATTCATACGCGTAGCTGCTGTACTGTTCTTGGTTCCTGATAGCCAGAACCTAAATGACGATGAATAAAATATCTTGCAAGATGAATAAAGGAGCTGTTCAAACCTCCAAAGTTGATTCTTCCGTATTGGTTCTTCACTTCAGGACTTCCTTTTAATTTTTCGTATTCTTGACTCTTTGTTTCTTGGCAGCTGAAAGGTCAGGTCGTAGGAAAACTTTAACCCACCAATTAAATTTTCTTTTCGTTGGAAATAGGAAAAAGGGAATCATTTGTTACGAGGATGGTTTGAACTTCACTGCAATCGACCATTCGTTTGTGGACCTTAGTCATTTAGTCCAACAGGGCCCTGTATAACGATAAGTTGGTGTCGAATTAAATAGGAATTTTCTTCCTACTGAGACAAAAATTTTCAGAAATTGTGTATAAAACTACCGAGTTAGAAACTAGTTTATAGATGTTGGTTAAGTGGCTCTGGTTTTTCCTTGGAATTGGGCAAGCGTTTGAATGCTCAGTTTTCCCTGGAGTAAAGCAATATTCTTTGGGAACATTAATATTGGCCTTGTGGGAAAAGATTATTACAAGTTAAAATACAGAAAATGGAATGAATATATATCTTTTCTGTACGGTTGAATTCAACTTTAAATATTGCATTCGTTATGGAATAAATCCGTAGCATCCAGATTTCGAAGATTAAAGGATTCCTAACGGTTCTTCAACTGGCTTGTTTGAAACCTTTTCGAATAACGTATCAAGTTGATAGGTATTATGACTTCGACTTACATTCTTAAAAAAAAATCTGGACTGTAGATCCAATCCCATCAGTACCGTTCCCCTATAGTGAAGTATCAGTAAGTCCAGTAAGCCATCATATGGCCAGCATAAATAAGCAGGTCGATAAGCCAAGAAGAAGTTATTCTGAACGCTTTTAAATGCTCCTAGAAAGCGCTTACTTCTTTAATATATTACAGCAGCATTGGAGCAAGTTATAAGTGCGTCTACAGCAAATTTTCACTTTGCCTTTAAATGAGATTGATTGACGAATCGAATTAAACGACTAAAGCTTTATGTAGATCTCTAAATGAATTGAACCACACAAATCACCCATTCCATCACAATTGCTCGCCTTACCTCAATTTACACTGCTCACTTTGCCCACCTTTTTCCCTCTCGTTCGCTCGCCCGTAACGAGGCAATAATTTTCGTCAAATAAGTTCCCCCCATTTTCGCGTCAACCAGCCAGCCAGCACTGGCTAAACAAACAAACGAGACTCTTCCGAAACCTTAAACCATCAAACCCGAAACGGGCGTGAAACTGGAACGAACTCGTGTGCCGAATGTGCACGCGTGTTACGGTTTAATTAACCTTGACTTACCGAAACTCGTGCCGCGCCGAAGTCGCGAATTACGCGGAAGGGTTTTGTGGTTGCTGGCCTGGGTAAAGGCAAACACTGGCCGATGACGTTCGTAAGTACGCCGGTCCTAAAAGGTGTTCGTAATAGTGTGTCATTTAATTTTTCATGCTTAGTTGACGCTCGTTCCCAAGGGGAAGCAGGAGGGAGGGAATGAGAGAAAAAGAGGGGAATGATCGAATTCAATTTTAACTTCGAAGCTCCATTAGACACGAAACCCGGAGACCGAGAGTCGGAATCGGAATTGGTCAGTTACCAAACGTCGAAAGGAAGCTTTCTCCGGGAGCTTTGTATTTTCATTCCTTCTGGATTGATTGATGGCAGTGGGCGTTCTATTCCCGGCATCGATGGGGGTGTGCGGCGACTTTTAATTAACCTACTTCCCTCAACTGAGACCCCCATTGTTCCCTTGCCGTACAAAAGCTTTTAGTGAAGCCCGATGGACTGTTGGCTGTAGATGGTGAAGAGCTAGCCTAGCCTGCACTATCAATTATCAATCATCACCTGCAAACATGAGCCGAAGTTAGGGAAAGTAGAAAAAGCGGAGGGAGTGGGTGTGGGGGAGAAGGGGGTAGCTGGTGGTATCGAAAGCAAGACGTGTCCATTAGTGTCTAGGGTTCGTTCGGTTGGAAACATCTCGTAAAAGGACTCCCAGCTCGTGCCAATCTCTCTTTCGCATCGTGACGAACCTTCCTCCGGCGAAGGTTCCTTCGGCCTTGACCTTCATCGGCTCACCTTCTGCTGTGAAACTTTAGCCATCGAACATAGTCACCCGATAGTCATCCGAACGACAAACACTTTCCCCGTGTGTTTGAAACCTGAAAACCGATGCCCGCTCCCGTTGATGACTGCGCTCGATCTGCGCTGGAATGTAAATGACACAAAGGTGTTTGGGGCCTGCATGCATGCTTTCGATATCCACCCAAGCCCATCCCGCCTCCCTCACTCCACCCGGCTCATCCCGGCATCCAGGTGACGCGCGCCACAGTGACCCACTAAACATATGCCCTGCCTGGTCGACTCGACGAAACTTTTACTGTTCCCGGCCCAAACTTCGTCTCCTATTCCACTTTCGCATTGGCGTCAGTGGCCCCCAGTGGGCCACGGGTGGGTGGCCCCGGGTGGGAGAGAAATTTGTAATTTCATCATTCCGATAAATATTTATCGCGAACCAACCATGTTCCGCCTTTTTTTTTGCTCCCGGATGAGGTGTGTTGGCTTATGTGTTTGGCGCAGTGTGGTTCGGGGGAATTAATCCACTCATACTGGCTGGATACATTCCTTTGCTTTGTCAGGTTGGATGGAATTTCGTTTCGCCGAAAACTCCAACATTCTAGGTGGAAGCGTATAAGCTGGCACGTTAGAATAGGTGAGGTGAAGAGGTAGACTTTCTGAGTGATAGTCCCGGATAATTTATTTAACAAGTTTTGTAACTATCATATTAACGTACCTAATGAGTATCGAAAAAGCCTTCTCGCATCAATCAATATCTTTTCTAAACAAGGGCCGGAGTGATTATATTACATGCTAATTGGGTCAAAATTATGCTCGAATCAACAAATGAATCCTTCCAGGAATTATACATTGCAAAATATTCATTAATAATGAAACAGTATTTTTTGATAATTAACGGCAACAGGTTTTTGATAATCAACATGTTCAGGTGTGGAAACCGTTCGTCTGAATTTTATCTGTCAAGCAGAAATGAAATGTTTTATTATTAGTAATTCACCCATCCGTCAATTGTAGGTAATGCCCGGGACATCAATTATTCAGCCATTATTTTGGTAATTAACCACATCTGACAACATGTTTGAGGGTTGGCTGAAATACTTTGGGGAAAACTGCTCACAGATGCATAGTTTATGTGGATAATAATTTCTGTCTTCGAGGTTTTTGTCGTTGTCGTTGGGTTCTCTCGGGCATTAATAAGGCCAAAGTGGCTGAACGGTCACATTAGTCCTTGTGTCGTAGAATCGATGAACCGTTCTTTCCTTCATGAGATCTTAAATTTTCTTCCAGGTACAGATTCCTTGTTGGGCGAGGGATTTAAGATCATACATTATTATCTTCGTCCAGAGCTATTAAGGATGAGACACAAGAGTCGATGTTTGTTTTGAGAGCATTAAAGCCAACAGGCAGTGCTAGTTGCATACAACTATTAAGCTTCTGATATCTCCAAACGATGACGAGAGCCATGATATCTTCAAGGCAAGGCGCTCCTTATTATGCTAATTTGCGCATTCCATCTTGATATCCTCAAGAATTGCCAGAAATAACTTCTGCAGACACATTTGTCAGAACAAAAATCCCTCCGTCCATAAAGAACCTTTTCCCAGTTCCCATTAGCAGAATTGTTGGAAGTAGATGATCTTGGACGATTTCTTTTATGAGGGCGATCTATATATGAGGCTTCGCCAAAGAAAGTAGTAGTCTGGTCCTATGAGTTATTTCTTTTTATTATCCTCTTTTGTCTTCTACCATAATTGTCGTTTCGTCTTCTGAGTTATATATATCATCCGTCCAAGACCTAAAGCTCATTGAGGATAAAAATAAAGCTGCAAAAAGCCAGTCATGGATCTAAATATCATGTTTGGCCCTTTAAATAATCCTTCCAGAGATGAATTTCGAATGTGTGGTTGTGGTTCGTATCAACTCTTGATACTGATTTAACAAATTAATTTCGTTTCGATGTTGTAACGATAGCCTGAGCTACATGGTTACAAATGAACCTACAGTCTAAACGGTCAAAATTCCATTGCTTGTTTGCATTTCTATTCTACTAATCCGTAAATGGTCCATTTAATTGATTATTCCGCTTGACGCTGTTCGGTGCTACCGTATAATGGACCCATTGGCATCGATGAGGAAGATCAAAGGGTCTGTCTGGGTAATGGTCCTTCTCGCCCGGAGGTAATATCCATCGTATGAAGTTAATAATCATTAGCGTGGAGGTTCCACAACTACCGGAACTTGTTCCAGCGTTCGGGTGGTGTCACTTGAATATATACATTGCCCTCCTAATCACCATTATGCGTAACGATGGTAATTTTTCACTATGCAGAGTTGGCACATACACAACTACAAGGGGCACATACATAATGGTGGTCAAAAAGTTTGAGGCGGCTCATCCGGGCGTAGGTGCCGTCCGGTGAGTTGCCCGGCTTCCGTCCACCGTCCGTCCAGACGTCAGGCACGTGACACGACCATTTATCACCGTAGCCGTACATGAGCATTAACACACTGTGACTAGTACGTGCGAATGCACTCCTGTCACTTGAGACCACACAAACACGTGAACAATCACGGAGATAAAACCAAAGCAGCCATAAAGTATTCCGCTTACGATCCCGCCACGAACTAATGACAAAACTCGTCCAGTGGTGCTGGCTGTAATGTCGTGCGCGCCGTTAACCGTGGTGAACGAATGATGGCACACATCGAAGGTGCAGCATAGAAAAAGAAAGTTTTGTTTTTGACTTGTGTTTTTCACCTCTCTCCCCCCGACACTCCCCCACGAGATCACCCTTCAAAACGTTCCACATTTAAATGCGATCGCAATGCGGTGGCACCCGGTACTGGAGTTCGGGATTCGGATTTTCACCATCACACTACTCGTAAGGAGGTTTTTTTTTGGAGCTTTTGAAGCCAGTTAGACGCTGTTACGTTACGTTGATGTTGTGCCAATCGAAAGACGACTTTGATCCTGTGTGCGGTGGTGACAGTTTCATTGATGGAATATTGATAAGCAGCCGAGAGGCTCAAGCTCGTGACGTTTAATGAAGACGCTGGTTTCCGTTGGACAATTTGAACGAGTAAACACGAGCTTGGGAAGGTTTCTCTCACTCTGGTTTCCCCCTTGAATGTTTAATCTCGCTATGTGCTTGTTGTGCTCCGTCGATACCGAAGACGATCGAGATTGTTTGGTGGCGGTGTTTATCCTGTCCGGAGGCATCCGCATCATCGGCGAAAAACCAAACCCCGGGGACGTGCTTAAATTCCCTAAATTCTACACCAAACAGCAGCTTCCGACGAAACCTAGCAATTGGTAAAGTTTTAATTAAATTTCCTGAGCGCCGTTCCACGAAGGACCCACCCCCTGTTTGGCGATGGATGTTGTTAAAGAAAACATTTCAATACCACCCACACGAGGTGGCGAGGGTTTTCACCCTGCCCCAGAAGAAACTGTAACCGCTTCCATGCCGGGCACCCGACCTTCGGATGGGTTCTTCTCCGTTGGGTGCTTGCACGGGAATGCACTTTTCAAACTCATGGCACATCAATTACAGTGTACACCAAACCAGAAACCACTTGTTTCAAACCCGGGGCCAGATTCGGGTTTACGTTAAAGCGGAACGCAAACAAACAGAATTTAAGATGCCGGGTAAAGAGGAACAATCAGAGTGCAGGACATCAATCAAGTATGTTCGAGCAGAAGCTAACCCGGACGTACGAACGGAACGGGCCAAGTTACCATTTGTTTTGTTTGAAATTGAGAGATAATTGAACATTGCTTTGCAATGCTGCTAACGAATGGTTTCTTCAGCTCGATTGGTTAGAAACTAATGAAATCATGCTTGAAGAAGCAGCCGTACAGCTTAAAGCGGGTGCTTTGCGATATTGTTTGAACCGAACCGAAGTCGACGCAACAAATTTTGCGGTTCGATGGAAGACGAAAATTAGTTGCAGGCGAGCTTAAATTCTTCCCTTGTAGCAGGAAGACGGAAAAGCTGGTGGTGTTCCGAGCTGTGTTGCCTACATTTCTACTGGTTCGTAGCTGAGAGTGCTCGACAAGCGAAAACGCTTAAGTCGGCTGTGGCTGTATGTAGGCAATGGATTTTGTGTACTGCACATTGCATACATTTCAGTCGACATTGATGATGCCGTACAATGGGCTTATGAGAGGTTTTTTATTTTATAAAGAATGGTCTGACCAATGATTTATTTTTAAATTTAAAAAATTATTTTTTATCAAATTTGTTTTCTTTTTTGGAATTCAGGTATCTTTAAAGCATGTACTTTGAAATAAAAGAATGACCATTCATTGAAATAAATAGATAAATTAAAATAAGACCTCCAGTAGAGGAACAGTCTAGTTGAGATTAGTAAACATGCTTGACCACGCCGGTTTCAGTCACGATGGATCTGGAATAAAATCTCTCCTGGATCGGCACCTCAAACACAATATTAAGCTACGGGTAAATTAAGTCAACGAAGCCTGAAATGGTTGGCTGAGACTTTTAGGATCGATGACCTTTTTGACTGGCTGATGACTATCGGAAATTATCTGGGTGGTCCGACTCAAACGGAAATTCCAGGGTTCATATCGCATTGGGACTGTTTGGATGTCCATAGTATGGTGGTATTTGTTATGTATTTTAAATTTTTCTATCCTTCTTTTACTGAATTTTACATGACCCTATCACCTTTAAAGGTCTTCAACTATCATTCCTGGCTTTCAATGGCTTGATTTTACCCGTTGCAGGATAGTCTGGCTAATCAGCAAACTTCCTTTTTTCAATTTCCTAGCAAATTTTTTTGCTTGAGAAGAATCTTTTCATGATAAAAATCACTAAATAGAAAAACGAATCTCAAGTGGTCAATATGACATCAACACTGATTAAAACAATTTAAATCAGCAATTAATAGAAAAAAAATCGCACATTCACCAACACTTGTGAATCGAACAAACCGAGTTCTTTTCAGGCGATCGAGGCAGAGCTTGATTCGGGGAGAGTAGCCCTGTAAAGCTTGTTGATGGGTGTTGATGGGTTTTAGCGGGCGATTACAGCCACTCCATCATCATAATGGAGAGTACCTTTGAGAATTGTTTGAAGACGCTATGTGAATGTGCGAAATGAAATATGCATGGGTTTATATTGTTAATATTTGTTTGTTTCACTCAGAAACAACATTTTTTAAATATCTTTTCATTCCAACAAAATCTAAAGCAAATTCATCTTCATCCAAAAATTATAAATTAAAATTTTCTTTATCATCTCCTGTTTCAAGGATCAAAATCACATGTCGCTTAGCCCTTCTGACCGATAAATTTACTACAAAAAATATTTCAAATTGTCATATGTTTGATAATACTTAAATCGCTTGTAGTCACTGCAGGCCAACATACCGGCTTCATGTTTCATAAAACCAAACGTAAAAGAAAACCAAACCTTTGCTGCACTCGATCAACTAGATGCCCCATTACAGTAATGATTTCAAATTTAACCAACATGTAACAAAATAAACCACGAGTCACACAAAACAACTTACCCGTTGGCCAGCGAAAAACTCGGTGACCGTTGGGCCTATTTACCTCTTTTCCAGCAGCAACTATCCGCTACTTTCATAGTGCGTGAGTGATTTAGGCTCTCTCTCTCTCTCTCCTCCAGTTTATCTCGCCTTCATCTGCCATCCATCAATCTCCCATTGAGCTGTTCTGATTTTCCACCGTTCTTGATTCGTCGATGCGTCTTTTGTTACTTCCAGTGCTTGTTTTGATCTCACCCAGCTTAATTTCCAGCTCACTCCAACGTAGGAAACCGTAAAAGAAAGAAAAGGAAGCACGCACGCTGCTTTTTGCGCAAGGCAGCCCCTGCTGATATGGGTAGCTCGATTAGAGCAAATTAGATAATCGAGCTCAGATCGCGGCAGGAATGGGTTTTGCTCGATGTAGCGCTCCCTTCAGACCGCCGTTTCACTTTTCCGTGCATTACCGATGGCTTGGGGGTTGCTTTTTTTTTCGTTGTTGGTCTATTCTAGGTTGCTCAACTTTCTACTGGGGCCGCTTCCGCTGGGAAGCAGTGCAAAATTGGCGCTTATTACGGAACACCACATGCCGTTGATGTTGCAATGGGCATTTGAACTTCGACGAGAGTACCAACGGGTGTCCGTTGGAGATGTTGGATCTTTTTGTTGATGGTGGGCACGCATAAGGATAACATTGGCAGGCGATATGAAGCTCGTTTGGAGAAGGTTTTGTTTTTGCTTTTGAAATGGCAATCGAAATGCTTAGTGATGTTTCGGAGAATTGGTCAATGTTTCTCAAGTTTGGTAAGCACTTCGACATCAGGATATGATTTATTTACGGTGTTTGGTTTATTTTTATGGACCATTTAGGGACACCCGTAGACTTCATTCATGTAATTACCATTTCGTAAAACTTTGATACATTGAAGCTTCGGAACGTTCGGGGCCAACAACAACTGGCCATCTCGTAACGGTTACGGTTCATCTTGAGTGATAAATTCTTGGAATCAAATAAAATTCCTACAGTCGCTGGGTGAGCAACCGACATCAATCATCCGTAGCAAAAGGTTAATGGATAGGGTCTGATGGTGATGTTTTCGCTTTCCTTCGAAACGCCCCAGCATTCTCCGAAAACCCGGTAATCTATGCCAGTGACATTTTCAGTTGATCCTTTTTTGTTTGCTCCTCTCCCGTTCAGCTCATGACGTAAAACCTCGGAACTGTTTGTCTTTAGACTTTGCATCGGAAGCGTGGTGCTCCCCGATACACCTTCCGAGACATTGCGGAACTGAAGCATAAAATTGACCCATTTACTTACAAACCCTGCCCGCTCCTGGTGACGGAGCCATCACAGCTTCATGCGTGAATGATATGTACCGGGTTAGGGTTTTTTGGGGGATTGCGTAGGCCATATGCGACCGGCCATTTCCTCCGTTTAGTCGGTCGGTCGGTGAAAGTGAAACCTGGCTGGCGTCCCGGGTGCCAGGGAGAATGAATTACGGTCCGGTTCGATTGAAGCAGGTGTCGAAGCGAATTACATCGGACCCCGTAGTACCGTTCCGGGAGCGTAATAGAGACGCATTTGTCTTGCCGTCTCGCCCGGTCGGATTTACACCGCCCCGTGTGCCGCCAGCCCTTGTGAGATGCCTGCTTCCGAGACGAGAATCTCCGAACGAGAGATCGGTAGAAAATCGATGAAAATGATTCAATGGAATATATACCGGTAAAGTAGTTTCTTACCACACTCAATTGGGTTAATCATTGATGTGTTGGGGTTTTGTTGCCGTTGGGGACTACTGGGGCCACACCGTCACAATGGCTAACGGAATTCGCCTTAAACCGCGCGGAAGGGCGACCAGTGCAAGCCAGAGAAGGTTGATACACGTGTTAAAGCAGCAGCACTTGATCGCTCAATTAGTGCGCCATCGAATAAATTATGCATTCCAGTGTATATGATCGAGAAGGGAGGAAAACAAGGGATCAACATTATTATGTCCCCAAAAAATCCTCAGCATGTGTATTTCCCGGCACAGCTTTCGCCCGGGTCATATGGGTCCTTTTGGTGGCGTCGTTTAGTTGCTGCCGCAGCTCGCTTTGTCACACTCGTTCTTATACAGTAGGGCCACGGTAACAGACAGGGGATGGTTTTTCCGGCCCAAAAGGAACCAATGAAGCATTAATTTATTGACCGGATTTTCTCTTCGTGGCACCGAACAATTGTCGCCAGCCTTCAGTGGTGACGTTTGTTCGGAGGGCGTTTATTTGCGATTCTCCAATACGGAGCCACGACCGGATACAAAGCAGGAGAAAATGGGCAAGTAATGCTTTGATGCGTTGAGTTTTTGGGACGTACTCTTGGGGTTTGGGTGAAGCGAGTGGTGGAAAGGGATTAGAGGTTTCACTGGGAAATTTAAGATGTGGCTAAATAGAAACTGTAATGTGTGCGTTACATTCAATTTCTCGTGTGTAAAAACGAAGTAAGGCTTTCGATTCTTCTTAAGAGATGCTGAACATAATTTATAAAATTTTATAAGAACTACGTTTGAAGAAAAAATAATTTTGAACGTTTATATGTTGAAAATTGCGGTCGTTTTTCATTGTTCAAAACACACAAACGGTAAAAATATTCTAAAACATTCTTTAAATATTTTATTCCTTAACTTACAGGATTTTATTTATAAATTGGATTCTAAGAATCACTAAGGAGAATTTATTAAATTTAAAGTAGAATATTCCAAACCTATTTTGGAACTTTGCAATCATATTATTGAATCTTGCATTCAATGAAGGGAGAATGTCATTGTGGCTGCAGAACTTTGCAATCAACTGTTCAGTTTTCCACTAAGTGTTTGGTCCAATCCTGCAGAACTGGGATATTGTGTAGTGTCATCCAATCGTTTGTTTCAATCCAGACGACGTTTGATTCACATTCAAACGGGGCTTATGCAAAAATAGATGGAGAAGTTGCTTAAATTACTACTTTGTAGTAATACTGCTGTATGCTTTCTAGGATTATGGACATGTGTCTTAAGCTGTTTGAACACTATACACAAGCTCGGAGTAAAACTACCACCATTAGCCTACTAAATGTGTCACATTATACACCGCTTACAAGTCCCAAATTTTGGCATCCGTCATCCGACAGCTTACTTTCCTTTAAGTACACATCCACAGCTTTAACGTGCCTTCATCAGTGACAGCAAAACGCGACGATCCAGAGCGCAAAAACAAAGCCCTAGGAGAAAGACCGCGACTACCGCTGGAGTGGCATTAGAAACTGTAAGTAATCAATTTCTGCGGTTGATCGTATGACTGATCTTATTATGGCTCCATAGCTCCCTGCTGGCAGTCAGCTAACCGAATTGGGCTGCCCGAACCCGATCCAGCCCATTTCTCTGCCCTTGGCGGGAAAGGTGGGATCGGGAAGGAGGAAGCTCAAGCAGGGGGGAAATGAATTCGATCACGGCCATGGTCATTCTAGCGCTCGGAAGCACTCCCAGCAGCAGGTGTGTGTTCCGTTGTATAAAAGCAACTTGCGCAATTGCAGCCAAACATCAGTCGTTGTTCAGCTGTTCCCGGTAGAAGTACTACAACCTTCCAGCATCCCGATCGCTTTCCAGTCCATTGCTTCCGATCTCCAGTGTTCCAGGGCTTTTCCGTTGAAAGCCTTTGTGATCTGTAGTTTCAAGTGGTGTCAGTGATCGGTGTGCTCAAGATCGTTTTCTTCGCTTCAAGATCAAAGATGAAAGTGTTTGTTGGTGCTTTTGTGTTGGTCGGATGTGTGCTGGCATACGGATCGGCTCTTTCGGCGCAAGGTGCTAAGGTTGAGTGTGCCGGAACCGAGGGTGGTCTATCGTGCCATGGTGCTAAGATTGTGCGTAATCTCGTCCGACGGTTGGCACGGTCGGGAAAAGCGGACGATGCACTGAAACTTTTCCCAGGAGTGGAAATTGTTGCCAACGAAGACCCGGAAGAGCGTGAGCGATCGCTGAACGAAGTGGCGGACGATGATCGCAGCATGTTCGGGCGCTTTGCACGCTATCTGCAGAACCATGAGCTGAAGATCAACTTTGGACAGCTGGTGCAGCGTGGCGACATTCAGGAAGCGATCCGGACGGCTTTCGGTGCGATGGATCAGGAGGTGATTGCTGACGTGGCTGAGGCGCGCAAGAAGGATAAGGGTGGTCTGGGAGCGATCATGATGATGGGTCTGATGATGGGCAAGCTGCTGGCGGCACTCGGATTCGGAGGGGTTGGTCTGCTGGCACTGAAGGCACTCGGCGTGTCGATGGTGGCACTACTGCTGTCTGCCATCCTAGGACTGAAGAAGCTTACCGAGCAAGGTGATCATAAGGGACGGCACAACGATGAGCATTTCGAGGTGCACTCGGAGAATCAGCATGGCCATGAGGGTGGTGCTCGTAAGCGCCGTTCGGTTGAGACGGAAACGGTGGCCAACCAGATGGCTTACACCGGGTGGGCACCGCTCGTTCAGTGAATGGTTGGGAGTGGGCTGGAATGGCAGTTAATTAAATTATTTATTTATCCAACATAATTTATTGCTACATGTGTAGAGCCGAAACCGCATACGGGCTAATCTCCAAAGGATACTCCATAATAAAGTTCGAGCAGTTGGGCAGTCCCGTGCATGGATGCAAGCTGCTCAGTAACTGTCTAAAATTGTGTTCTTCATTTGAGTGTTTTACTAATGACTTAACTAATACTGAACTCATAATCTCACCAACACAAATCACATGTCTCTTACGTTGACTAGAAAAAGCTGAATCCGAAAATGATGTTCTAGTTGTAAACTTATACAAAACAAGGTTCTTCAGAGTTGAAATGTTTGTGGCCAATGATTTTCAAGGGACGGTATTTTAAAGCAGTGTGATATGATGCTCCTTAAATACGCTCACAATACAAAGATAAAGATTTTAAGATGCTACGATAACAATTTCATGGCTCTGTAGGGTAAAAGCTTTCCGCTTGTTCTCTGTCTACCCATATATTTGCTCTTCAAATGACCGCTCTTGGACAAAGTATTAAAGCCGTCCTAATTCATCAACATAAAACAGAATATTTAATTTAAAATGGCTTCAATTTATAAATTATACCAAATTTTCCTCCTTCCGTCTGCTGTGGGTTGCTTTTCACATTCGTGGAATTTAAACTAAGCCACTGCCTGGCTTTGTCGTACGGATCGTTTCATCGTTCGTTCGCTTCCGCGAAACATTTCAATGTCTTGCGGTTTGCATACAGCACAGGCGGACGCAAATAACGATGTAATTTCAGCTGCACAATAGACGCAACGCTGCACGACAACAAGGCGTCCGCGTAGTCCGCGCCATTTATGAGCTCCTGCCGCGCTTCGACAGGCACTGTATGTTACAAAAGTTATCAAATTAATTTAATGAGTAGAAGCTTCCGCGAGAAACCCCATTGAGGGTGAACAAAATACGGGAAATGGAAGTTTAAACTAATACTGCAGCACTTTGGCGCGCGAAATGAAGTGTTGTTAGTAAATCATTAAGTTATGTGTTGTAATGTGTAGAGCTAAGTAACTTCCATGAATATTTTCATATTTCCATGTTTAGATCATCCGAAAATGGTTAAATAATTAGGTGGTAAGCAATGTATGGTGGCTTTACGAGTAAGCTGTTATTACGATTTTAACAGGGTATTTGATTTGATTGGTATGGCTCTGTTGGTGTTTCTCTAGTTCAGATGGAATATTCAACAGGCCAACGGCCGTTTGGAAATGTGATTGCAGCGTGGTTTTGGTTTAATGATCGCTACTGGCCAATGCATGGCCTACGCATGGTGCACTATTTGCTGTTCAAGATAAAATGTTTTAGTTCGAACTCGAACTCGTTTACATTCCTAGTATTTGAATTGACATTCCTACAGTAGAGTGGGAAGTGGTAATTCCCATTCCCCTTTCCCATTGATATATTGTCCAAAGGGTACAACTATCAAATATGAATTTTGCGGCTAAACTACAATAAATCAATACTTAAAAAGTAAACAACTATTATCGATGGTATTTTTTGTAGTGTTTATTTCTTGGAATAATCAGGAGATTAGAAATAACGGATTAGATTCAAAATTTTCCATGAAACACAAATAAAAATGAATGCAACTAAAATACTGAGTTTCCAAACCGGTCATTTTCACCACCAAAATAAGTAGAATTAACAAAATATTTTCAAACGATAAGTTAAGTTAACATTTTAAGTGTCGTATTTTTCCTTAATCAGGAAGTCCAGTGGCCAAGGATACACGGCAAGACCGGAGACCAAATCCCGTTCAGACCGCTTTCTCGTAAGCAGAACCGTCTATCATTTTCTTGGTGATATGGTAAAATACACTAAAATGATCAGTTTTGTAAGTTTGGTTTGAAATTAACAATAAAAATCTTAAAATTTGGCTCAATAAATAAAGAAAGAAGCTTTGAAACAAAATTTCAAGTTGCAATGACTCCGATTTATTATATGGCACTGCACAAAATGATTTATGGATTGCCAGATACTAGATTTTAGCTCCCCATTATCCTTTGCTTTGTTGGATTTTTTTTCCATATCGACTCCCGTGGCGTGCAATTGCATCGTATCGCTAATGCAATACATGCAATTTGTTTGTATTTTCGACACATTCCGATGAAATGTTCGCTTTTTTCTCATCCTTTTTTTCTCCATTTCAACGCCTTACCGAACGGATGTGACAATCGCAACGCCAGCAGTCGTCCTCCAAACCATCCATCATTAGCCCCTAATGTGTATCGCTTAACATCTCCCGGGCGAGCCGTTTTCCACCCACCAGCCTTATATCCCTCACCCCGGACTTATGTAAACTCATCCATCTTCTCCGTCAACACGGTGTTGATGGAAAGTGAAAAATCAGCTCATGATAAATCGCCGGCCGCCGCACCGACGATGCGCATCCAAATTAACGATACACATACTACACCGGTGTAAGTCCCGGATTCGGAGACGTCCCCCAAACTCCTGACCCCCTTTCCTTCCTCTCACACCTCAGATATTGCATTCTTTCGTTTGCTCCCCTTTCGGCGAAGCGGAGTGGAAAACTTTTCCCTCCAGTCATGCGGCGCGACCACGCAACAAGCCGTTACTGATGCACAATTTTTGCACAGTCTGCAGGTGCCGTATGCAAACAGTTACTGTGCGGTGTGGGTGTTGTTCAAATGAAAAGTGAAAAATTTTAAACATACACACACACAAGCCTGGCGCCCCTTTGCGTTTTTTTGGGCGTTGGGTATCATCCATCCTGCAGACAACATGGATCGTGGAACGCTTCGGAACCGGCTGCACCGCTGGCACACTTTTCCGCCGTCCGTTCGGGGACGGTGTTCGATACAAGATGGTGGATCTCACCGCTCCGCTCCGCTTTCCCGCACGCGTGCGCCCGTGTGTGTCTGTGTGAGTGTGTATCGTTCGCGCAAGGATGCGCGGTCAGGCTGCAAACGGTTGGTGCAAGCTCGCGTGTCCATGCACGCTTGTTAATTAATCCAATTGGAAAATGTGCTGTTTGGAAGCTTTCAAACAGTTTACCAAAGCGAGGAAAATGTGTGGAAGAGGAGAAGGGAGGAGTTGGAGCCGTGGCAGGAGGAATGTTAGAGAGAATTTTCCTTTTCTCTTAACACCCCAACACGGAGCACCTCGTGTGTTGTTGGGGTGTTTGGTGTCTGTGTGGCTGTACTGCTGTTGTTGTTTTGTGGAGGTGGGCGAATTTTCTTTTACCGCCGAGCCTAGTTTTCTTCTTCTGCGCCCTAGGAGCACGGCAAGGGCCGATACAACCGCGTAATGGTGGGGATGGCTGCTCAGCAGTGTGTGAAGTGAATAAAACTCGTTGTATTCTCGCAAAATCTATCATTTTATGGCTTCTTAGTGTTTAGTGATAACATCGGAGCGGATATCCACCCCCAAATGAGCGTCTAGTCCGAAGTCGTGATCGAGTGAGTGGTAAAGCAGCAGCAGCAGCAGCAGCGTGTGGAGAGTGTGAAGTAGTGCGGGGTCCATACAAGAGTCCTGATCCTTCGTGTGTCGGTTGTGTTGGGATAGTGTGATAGAGCATCTTGAACAGTGATCGTGTCTTGCACCATGTCGCTCAAGAAGGTAGTGTCGATCCTGGTGATCTGTGTGGTCGCCGTGCAGGGTGCCAGCGTGGCCCAGAAGGATGCGAGCGTGGCCAGCCAGCTTAGCTGGGCCTGCATCAACAACGTGAACTGCGTGACCGGGCTGGCGAAGGATGTCGTCCAGAAGTTGCAGTCTCGCCGATCGATCGATTTCGGTGTGTTCAGCGTGCAGCCGGTCGAGCGCATTCCGCTGAGCGTGGAAGGACGTTCGTCCCGCGCGCTAGACTTCCTTAGCTCCAACGCGCTCCAGGTGCCGGTTGGACCGACCGTCCTGAACATTGAACGATCGGCTGACTACCCGAACTATGTTGAGGTGTCGCTGCTCAAGAAGGAAGACGGTAGGTTGTTTTTGGGGGACGATGTTCCGCAGGACCTCCGGTCAACACTCAATCTGGGTCCGGTTTTGTTGCAGGAGCCCGCGGACGTACCCGCAAGCACATGCGCTTCTTCGTGCCCGCGTTCCTGGTCTTCAGCCAGATTGGCTGGTATGCGCTTGCCATCGCCGGCGTGAAGCTGCTGGCCATTAAGGCGTTTTTGGTCGCTAAAATTGCCCTAATTGTCGTAGCAATGATGACGTTCAAGAAGCTCATGGAACCGGTCGCGTAAGTATTTTCTCCATGGTGATGGTGGTCGACGAATTGTAAGCTCAATGAACCCCTCCCACAGTGTCATGCCAGCGCCGTACTTCGACCATCCGGAACCGTTCATGATGCCGTACGGCATGGACTTCCACCATGGGTTCGGTGGTGCTAGCAACGACATGTACTCGATGGGACTGGGCGGCCATTTGGGACACCACGACGGACCGTCGGCACTGCACGCCGCCGAGGGTGGTCTCGGTGCGGCCAGCAACGTGAATGCGGCCGTCGTCGATGCTGCTGCGTCCACTGCGACCGACAAGTCGAGCAGCTCGCCGGCACAACCCGTTGCGGTCGCTGGCGGTAGCGAGCGTCATCACTTTAGCGCCGGCAGCAAGATCAAGCGGCAGGATGTGTACTCGCAGCCCCAGGCAGCCAAGTACTTCAGATAGGCGCAGCTTATCCACCCACCAAACCAACACCACCCACACACAACCCACCATACAAAACCTGCAAGAAAAAAGTATCCGACACTCGACTGAACTGAGCTGAACCGTGTGCGGACGTTGAAGGTCGCACTGGTTTGGAAGATCGCGTCCAACCCCCACCGCGGTGGTGCCTGTTGTATAATTTGTTTCCCACCAAAATCGCAATCGGATGTCTCCCGGTCGCCACCCCCCGGCCGGGTGGTGATCGCGCCGAAGACAGCAAAGCCTGACGAAACGTTTGTTTGCCAAAAAATGTAACTATAACCTCCGCCCGTTTTCCATCCCATCCTGCGTCCCCAATACGTCCTTGAACAATTATTCCGCGAGACCTTCTCCACTCCAAGCATGCGCCCAAAATAAAGCATATTTATTTATTTATTTATTACTTGTGACGGAACACGTGTATCATTGAAAGTCTTTATTTTCTTGCATATTTTTTCCACAGTCTCAAGAATGATCAAGCACGATCTTCGATTGAAAGAAAAGGGAAAAATCTGGAGCAGGCAAGAACATCGGTATGGAAAACAAAACTCTAGCGCCTCATTTTCCACACTGACAGACTGACCTATTTTCCGCCGACGGAACTTATCGAATCGGTGCATCGAAATTGCAATGTGCATTCGTGTGTGTGTGTGTGGAAGGCTCTAATGAGGCATGGTTAAACCCAGCACGGACGTCGGTCACTGCACTTGTTGCCAGTGGAATGCAAATATTCACCTCGCTAGGGATGGATTTTCCTTTTCACTCTTCAACTATCTCCCTCTCTCGCCCTCGCTTCTACGCTCTTATCGGTGCATGTGGTGTTTGCTAGCAATCGCGCACAAAACCCCCTTTTTTCCGTCCGTCCCTTATTCTTTCGCTTCCAAACGGCGTGCGCGAGCGTGATAAACGAATCGTAAAATTGCTTCCGCGAACCGCAACGTAGCGAGAAAAATATGAGCCAACGCGAGACTTTTGCACCAGATCTTCTTCCGACGGATTAGAAGCATCAACGGGACGGTCTCATTAGTGCGACTGGGATTTATCTCGTGCTTGGCGGTTGGTGAGTCATGGGTACCGATACGCCGGCAGTCCGAAAATAATTGGAATACCTTTCACGGTTTCGTGATGTAGGATGGTTGGATGGCATTTACTGTCGGCATCGGTGTGGTCATTCTCGAACGATGTTCCGTGTGAGGAAGTTCGGAGCAATTTCGAGCAAATCGTTTACCCCGACTGATAGGAGCGCCGAAACGATATCAATTAAAGTTGCACTGTAAGTCAGTGATTTTCTATTGGGAAAAATGATTTCAATGCATGCAATTAGTAGGGTTAGTAAATTGCTGCAAAAGGATTTACTTTCAACAAGAAAATAGTGGTAGCGCTAGTCTTTGGACGTAAATCGGACGTAAAGTTTGTTCATCAAAGTATTACTCGCCTGTCCCAACTATGGCGATTGCTCTAAACGGTTTCAGAGAATTTCGTAGCTCTCTTCCACCAAATGCATGCTTGGTCAAATCTTCACATACTCACGCGAATAGCTTAAGATGAATCGGTTGTTGAATTCTATTCGAATGCACCATCTAACTAGCCGCCTTTTGTATTAACCCAGCAGTAAACAGCTCATCAGTTTGAGTTATTGACCGCATTATCAGGTAATTTGGTGCATCTCTGCTCTACGGCTATGCTAGGAGCAGCTTTAAGTGTCTTGTTTATGGGAGCAGCTTTAAGTGTCTGTTTAGAGCAATAGCTAATAGTTCTTTGATTGATTAAGACACATTTTGAATACAGGAAAAACTTCTATATTTTTTCAGTCGAAAGAAATCTTTAGAATTTCAAGAATATTAAAATCCTCACAACAGATTTTTGGAAAAGAATCTTCAAGAAGTCAATGGCTTTGGCCTAATCAAAGGTCTCGGCTAGCGATTTCGGCTTTCCGTAACATGATTTTATACTCAGCTGAATAGTCAGCCTTGCGTACGGGGATAGGATTTGAACCCCGGTCCTGCCATGTCAACCGCCGTATGCTGACGGCCCCAGAACATTTTATTATATATTATATCAAATTGTATTTAATAATTTCTCTAGATCAAAAATTTCTTTACAATACTTTTCCAACGTTTGCCCCTGCTAAACAAAGCACAGCATTGCCCAGCTCAGTTCCTTCCGCTTCCGTGTGTTAAATTATAAAATAAATAATCCTTCAATTTTCGTTCCACTGGCGTTCCGCTGCCACACCATTGCTATTCTAATCTGTAAAGCAAACACCTTGATACACAGTAGCAAATCCGTCCAATCCAATTCAATACCGCGGCCGCCGGGAGGAGAAACATAATCCATGCGATTTTCCCGTAACACGATCTACGTTTCATGCAGCCAAGTGACCAAAGACAAACTGGAGCAAAACAAAAAAAAAAACAGGACTATGAATAAAAGTTATTCCGGTTCGTTGAATTGGCGTTAGAGGAAAATGGTGAAATAATTATAACTTGTACCATTCGGTTGGCGACTGTTTGCTCGAATCATTAAAAATCTTGACGATCTGCGAGCGCAAAAATATGTTTCAGAATTTTCAAAGACAGCGATACTTTTGCACGAAACAGCCTGACAAGCGACGATTGTGAGTAGAAGATAATCTCGCGGAAAACGGAGAAGATAAATGAACTGGAGAAGTTTTTCCTTCCCTCGAAGCTTCGAACATTATCTCCAGTTTCATACGCTTCGGGCAATCGGCCGGGGGAAAGAAAGTGATAAAATCCCATAGAGAAGACCGTTGGTAATAGATAAAATAAATTATTTATTCGAATCGCCCATCAGTTCACGGGCTTTGTTTGAAAGGTACATTAGGACACGGTGGGAAGGACGTCCAGTCCGGGAGCCTTCCCTAGTGAGTGGGCGCCTGTCGCTGGTAGGCAAGGTCATGCGAATCAACCGTCAACCGTCGGTTAAGTTCGCTCGAGAACGATTCCACAAACCCGTCCAGGGCTCGGGCCCACCCGGAACTGTACGTATCCACGTGGTGATGAGGTTCCGGTGCATGGGCAACCACCTCGTAGGTGACGTACTTCTTGTGCAGCAGTTTCTTGATGCCCAGTATGCTCGCCAGCACCAGGGCCAGTTTGGAGACGAGTAACGCCTTTCCGACGAGTAGGGCGATACCCTTCAGGACCAGAGCACCCAAAAGGACTGCCTTCATGACGACGGCGGCCAGTATCGGTGCGTACTGCTTTAGGCGTCCGCGGCCCTCCTCGAACAGACGGCGTGTGTCGAGTGAAACGCCCAGATTCAGCTTGCCGCCCTCACCGGACGCGACGACCACATCGGTGGCTCGGGTTGCCCGCCACCGGAGGCTACGGCTGTGGATGAAGCGCCAGATCTTGTCCGCCACCATCACGCTCAGCTTATGGTCGTCGGAAGTGGTTGAACGCGCCAACACTGACATCTCGTCCGCGTCCGAGTCGGAAAGTTGCTCGTCCGATCTGGAATGGAAAAGCGTCATTGTTAGCGTATTGTAGCGGGTCACACAATAGCGGAAGCTTTTCTCCGCTAAAGAGCACAAAATGTGGCGCCTGCCGGTACAAGGCATAGTGAATGTCTGGCCATGCAAAACTTTGTGCCATTGTCTGGGACTAGTTTCTTCCGTGGGGGGTTTTGTCCAGCAAGAAGAAAGGAACGATTGGCGAGGCATGGGACGAGGTTGATTGGGTTTGGGATGTCCACAACACACATCGGACATTTTTCAACGTTTGTCGACAGCATTAGTTTTCCCCCCGGGAGCTCAATATCGGAAGTGGACTGGGTGGAAGAATTTCCATTTGAAATCGCCTCCGGCCATCAACGCTGTCGATCGGGAAGGATATTGTGCAAAGTTCAATCTGTCCGTTAAACAAACACACCCGTGCCTACTTTGATTGAAAAAACCTTTGTGTTGGTGTAGTTTTACCAGCTGTCAAATTAATGTCAAACACGAGCGGGCCTAAACATATTTGCGCAGAATGTTTCGTTCCATATCAAATGCACTCCATTTGATGCGTAACGTACCGTGTTTTCATCAGCTCGAAGCTATCCCCCAGGCTAATGCTGGACTTTTTCAACATCCGGTTCATGTAGGTGACCAGCTTCAGCATCACGCACGAACTGTTGTCCTTCTGCGTACACTTCCCACCAAGTCTGCTGATGAAGCTATCCTCTAGCGCCGCCTTACTGAGGGTCCCGTGTTCCGATTCCTGATTCCATTTTGTCCCCGAAAAACAAATCGCAAAAATATTATTAGAATCAGGTGGCATACGGTTTCCGGTTCACCATTGATTGATCGCTCACCGCATGGTTGACAACACTGCCACTATCGACGGCCGGATTCGATTCGATCAAACCGACCAACACACACACTATCACCACTCGCAAAATGTACGCCATGTTTTGCCCGGAACTGGAACTGGCAAACCGTTCGGATCGATGCGATGGTACGAAAATAATAAACGTTTCGCTGGTGACACGTTTCTGATTGCACTTTCTGCTGGGGCACTGGGATTTCAAGCGTCTTCGCACGACCTAGGGCAACCGCTGCACATCTTGAACTTGACGGAGACGAAACAAAACTGTGTCCCCTGGCTGATGTCTTCCATTTATAAGCCCAACGACTCTTCTGCTCGGTCCACCGTACCATGCTGAAGAAGAACTTGCTCCGTACACATTTTTTCCTTCCGATACCGGTTTTCACAGCCCAGGCCAGCATCCACGCGATCCGGCACGTTAAACGGGGCCACACGACAGGGCAGAAGAAACCCCGGTACCTTCGAGGCAGTTCAATGCAAGGCTCGCCACCTGATGATGAGAGGATTGAACGACGATAACTCGCACGAACTCGTCTCGGTTGAAATTGTTTTCCCTATTACAGCCCGTGCGTGCACCCCACCGTGGGCCGGAAAAATGCATGTCAAACATCCTGGGCGGAACTCGCCCTCGATCTACGCACCGAGAAGTAGCGAAAGGGCACCCAAGGGGTGAAAAACTCGTTCGGAAACCTAAGCTTTCCGCGAGGAAAAAGGTATGGAAACCGAAAGAACGCGTTCGGAAAATGTACATCAGCCGCCCAGCCCAACCCAACCGAACGAACCACTTTCCATCACATCCGGTCGATCCGGTTCCGGGGCTGGGGATGGAGTGGTCCGGGTGCGGATGGTAATTCCTGTGGGCCTCTCGTGGCGCGCTTTTAAGGCGATACGATTTAATGCAAAGTGTTCGCGTAGATTGCTGTTTTTAGTCCGACCAGCGGGCCCTAGTTGGGAGCGTCGTGTGTTTTTGCGCCGCAGGAATTACGTTTCTGCGTAATGGGTGCATCTTTCCCTTTCGTAGCTAAGAATGGAAGTGAAAACCGTGCTGGTAGGTATGGTCGGTTGTTTGTAGCCGGGACGGTAGTAGCAATTCTGTGCATGCGGCCATCGTTGCCTCGTACGAGTAGCATAAAATTACTGGAAGGGAACTTTGCTTGCGAACGGTTCGCTGTAGTGTGCTATGCAGACATTGGTGTATTTATTTTTGTAATTTGTATACATTCAAGTGCATCTTTCTCGGTAAAGGCTTTACGGCGTACGTCTTGGGTACAGCTAACGAGACTCAAACAAAACAGGTGCAATGAGTATGAATGGTTGAAAATTGAAAGAAGATGTTTTAGAGGGCTTGAAAGTATATGGAGAGGATCCACTGTCACTTTTTATGTTCAAAGCAATCAACTAAGTCTTCGGTAGCGGTGCAGTATAAAATATTGTCCAAAAATAACGTAAAAGTTTTTTAAAATAAATGATATGTTACATTAAATTTTGAACTATATTTCGGAAAGTGGCGAAGTCGTACCAAAAGAGATTTTAACCAAATTTGGGAACACTTAGTTCCTTAGTCGACAGAATTCCTTGAATGGCAAGACTATTTTTAGACGATAATGGGCAATGTTTGTGCCAAATGAGGTGCCGTGGAAGAAGAGGTCTTTTGAACGAATAATTTTCTTTGTAGACCAGGCCCTATTGGTCTTTGAGAACCTTTAAGTACGCAAGAACGCTTAGGCTCTTTGGACGATATCGTCTCTATAATACGGGACCAAAAGGACGGTTTGGCTCTTGGAAGAAGGTGGTTGTTGAGGGCCTCTAGGCCTTCGTTGAGGATGGTCGTTGAGGCCTTCGTTGCTCTTTCTACGACATAATAGCAATGGGCATTGAGATCCTTTGAACGGTAAGGATCTTCGGTAAGGTCTTAATAGGCAGGACTTCATTATTAACAAAGCAACTTGAACAAAGAATTCTATTAATAGACGAGAATTTATGGTCGGCATTCAAGGGCTTCAAGTTCTCTCTAGTGCATAAGGCTTCATGGTCGATGAAGCCCTCTTACAAGACGAGGCCTTTTGCTAGATGAAGTCTTACGGTTAGAGAGACCCTTAAGTCTTAAAGCTTAAGGTTTGTAGTAGACCAGGCTCCAATATCACTGAAGACCTTTGCATGATCAAGATTCTTAAGATTGGCTCATGAAACAACGTATTAAATTTTGAATTGATCAGCTAACCTAGAGCGTAATCTATAGAAACACTTCTCAGTTCCAATTTATGCATTAGTCCCATTTATTTGTCCTCTGTAATTGTTGTTTTTTTTTCATCGTAACTTATACGTATAATGATAGCTTTCTATTTTAACATTGAACTTTTTTACTTATCTCTTCTTCTTTCTTTTAAATAATTATTATTAAGCTCTGGAAATGAAGTCGTTAAAAGTTGATTGGAAAAAAAGCTCCTCACCGGTCGGTTAATGTGTCAATCAATTTCTCACGCTATCGCTATTGTCACTCACGGAAGATGTTCTTTGTTTTCATAGCTTTAAATCCTTTTTTCATGCAGTACAGTGGAGTGAAAAAGTGTGATAGTGGTCAAAGAAAATCGTTTCAAACTGGTGGCAGCACTTTATTCTACGACCAGCGCCCGTCAAGTGGTGCACGAAATTGTGCAGCCGTTAAGATGATCTAGAGCACAGCTGCAGCAGCAGCTGCATCGGTGTGGCAGCTCAATCGGTGCGCAAGTGTAGTATGACCCCCGAAGGAAAATGGACGGCCGGACTAAATAAATAAATAGGAGAAAAAATAACCCTTGCACAAGAAAAAAAAACGGATCTAGGGAAAGCGCTTCAGTCCTTGCTCATCCGTGCTGATGGTCAAGTGGCCGCGATGTGCCATCGCCCAAGGGGTTGTATCGTTATTGGGTTTTTCTTTCACTTACCCAGCACATTTTCCACTTCTGCACTTCGATCGAACCATTTTGCTCGCCGTACAGCGCTTAACGATTCCTTCGTGTGGTTGTGTTTTTTTTCCCTCCCATTTATTTTTTATCATCATGAGCATCACCATCATCATCATCTCCGGTGCTGGAAACGGTAGTTTCCGTCCGAAGGGCGAACACCGACCACAGCGTACGCTTCTCACAGTCCTGTAATAACGGGTCGTGTTTTTCACTTTTTTCCATGGGAGTAGGACACGCCACTAGCAGAGCAGCTTTCATTGATAAATCACGATTTTAATGCGTACCGTGCGACGATGCCACGCGTACGTACTACGTCTTGCGTGAACTGAGCATAGCGCTGTGAATACCAACTTTGGGCTGCGTGCTTGCCCGGGACTGCCCTTGAAACAGGATGCCTGACCGTGGTGCCGTTCGCCACCAGCAAGTCAACCGACAATTTTCCCGCACGCTAACACCGAACCGGTTCCCACTTTCGATGGACCGAACGGCCATTTCCGGCGTGCAAAGTCACACACACACAGCCACACACAGGAAACGGGCTCATGTTTTCTCTCTAAATCAGGTTAAGCAGCGACCAAAATCAAAGCAAATGTAATGTAGTCCAATTCAAATGGATCGATTGCCGTTGGTCTGATTGATTTAGCGTACGGTGGAATACGCTAACGAGCCGATGGAGGAGCGAAACGGCTGATGGATCGATTATGGTGGCATCCGTCGCCAGGCGCCGGATTGGAAAACCCGCAAAGCACACAACCGAGCGCACCAGAACAAGGACCAAATGGTAGCGCGGAGAAATATGATGAAACCTCGGAGATGGATGAGAGGGCTTTGGGTTTGATGGTCTGTTTGATCCATTCCAGAAACTGCTTCCATCCGCCGTGCCCATCGTGAAATGGAAATGGTGAAATAAATCTTACCCGAATGAGATTACGTAGTTTCGGGGGTTTGTTGTTTTTCTTCGACGACTCGCGTTTGATCAATGTAATTTACGCTCGGAATCAATTTCCAAGGAGGTTTTGGAACCATCATGGACCTTCTGATGGGACCGGTCGATTTGGTTTGGTGATAGCCTAGTGCCGACCGGGATCATTAGATGATGATGTATATTGCTGGAAGGAAGCGTTGACATTATAATGACCGAAGGTAGCAATATTAATTGCGAGAGTTCGTGTGAGTTAAGCGGCAATCAGTATTATCTTATTAGATGATACTGGAAGATAGGAAACGGTGTCGTTTAAATATGAGTGAATGAGTCAGAGAAAAACTAATCATCGGCATTTAACCCGAGGGAATATTTTAGATGCCAAGTTGATGTTCCAAGTGCACAAAGCAAGTTCCATCAATAAAGTGGCGAAAGAAGTGTGAAGTGACAAATCGGTCTGGGAAGCGAGGCCTTTTGCTGAGCTATATGGTATAATTCTCATCACAGTTTTGTCCTGAAATGAGATTAGCTTAAGAATGTTCTAGAATTCCGATTCTGAGAATGGTATCCGATTGTCCTTGATGCGACCTATTTGAATATCGGACGTTATAAGAGAAAGTAAATCAATAAATCAAACGAACTGTTATTACTGATTTAAATAGCAAATACATCCACGCAGTTCACCATCGCGGAACGATTGTTTAATTTATTGTACAACATGTCATAAATATTTACACTAGCATGGCCTACACATGCGGGGATGAACACGATTCGATGCATGATACACAATATGAACAACATTGCTCCCTCTAATTCTCCGCCTTCACGTCCTTCCCGCTGCTGCGATACTCCGAGTAGCCTTGGTAGGCGAGATCATCTCCAAACTTTACATTGCCTCCCTGAGCGTCGGCCCGTCCCGAGTCCCGGTAATAGTTACCGTACGGTGAAGCATATCCACTCTCCACCGGCCGGGAATAGTGTTGCCCACCACCACCAAACTCCTTGTACGGACTGAACCCAATCGAACCGAGCCCTTGCGGTGAGTACTGTGGTTGATAGCCGCCGGAAAAGATATCGTTCGTACAGCAGCTCTGGTGAGGTTTGAATAGCTTCAAATACCCAATCACACCCGGCACAACGATGGCCAGAAAGCCGAGCAGTTTCTTAAAGCTTGCCAGGCCAAGCACGAGCGGCAGGAAGAGTAGCAGCTTCAGCTTGAACACCTTCAGTATCAACAGCAGTGGGATGAAGATTTTCTTTAGCCGATGGCGCGTAAACAGTGGTGCCTTCTTATCCTCGATCACATCGATTTCGTCCGAAATTTCGTCGATAAAGCGTGCCGAGTAGCGGCCCTCCTCGGTGAGCTGGTCCGGGATTTGGAACTCCAGCGCTGTGGATTTGACGAATCGTTCCAGCCGGCGTAGTGCGTACTTGTAGAGCAGTTCCCACTCGGAGTCGGAGTGCCGGGACTCGCCTACATACTCGAAGCCTTCCTGAGCTAGGGAGCGTAGCTGTGTTTCCGGAAGCCGAACGATGCGAGCATCACTGGTAAGTCTGTTAGGAGAGAAGAGAGGTGTAGTTAGTTTGCCATCAGAGTCTAGTAGGACTTATTTTCAAAGACACTTACTGGTACTGATCCTTATCGAAGAACTCGCCGAATGTGCTGAGCGCCTGGGACTTGAAGCATTCGGCCAACTCCCCGTTCAAACACTGGGCGTTTGTACGAGCCAGATACGGGTCCACATTGCTTCCCGTTCCAAGCCCGATGAAGTCGAATAGATTCTTGCCCTGTCTTCGTTCCTCACCGACAGCGGGTTGCTGCTGCTGCACCGGAAGCGCTGGACCATCGTCATTTACTCTGGAAGTTTGGTCCGGGAGCTTGATGCCCTCCGGGAGTCCTGGAGAGACACAGTACGCTAGCAGTAGAACCGCCAACATCAGCCATGTTCCACCGCGGTATGAGCGCTTCACGAGGACATCCATTTCTGCAAACAAGAGGATAGCAAAGAAATCGGGTTGTAAGTATCGCGGGTCAACTGTGTCCTATTGTATTATCCCTAACAATCTACCACCTAGCCACTTTGCTAACATCAACCGCTGCTTGTTCATTAGCGCTTTCCGAACCTCTCGTAAGTGCGTCTCGATCGGGCCTCGTGTCCGACGGTAGGGCACCCACTATCGTATGCTCCGATAAACCCATCAACCACGCACGTCATCAGGCGTGACGATCGGGCCAAAACGGCACACGTGAGATGAACCACCGGTAAGCACGCAGCTGGCGATCGATCAGTCGATCAGGCTGATCGAGGTTACCCACTGAGCAGCGAGCGAGCGTGTGGAAAACTTGCACTCGGTCGCAACCCAAATCCACACACACACACACACTCACACGCACGCGATCGATCGGCAAGCGCGAAAAGCGGAACGTGCAGGAAAAATCGCGTCGAGCCTCGAGCCAACGAACGGAATCGGTGTATCGGTGCCCGGTTCCGAAAGCATGCAACACCGATCCGAGAAAGCAGCGCTCGGAATTCGAATTTCTCTCGCCAGCTGGCCTTCCAAGTCCCGAGCATCAGCAACAAAACAAAAAAAAAGCCACCGACACATGGCGCACATGTGTTGGAGGGTTGGGAAAAAGCGTAGCCCCAGCAAACTCCAACCCGGCCTGGACACATTTAGTGCGTGCGTGTTGTGCAATGGTGTGCTGTGCTGTTGTGGCTCATAATTACGTTCCGAAATGAGAAATGTTATCGTACTCCAACTGTTGGCTGGACACCACAAACAAACAAAAAAAAAAACATGACAGCGCAGTTGTAATCAACCGACAGCTCATGTGTTCATCTAGCCCGAGTGCGTGCTATCGAAATCGAACACGCAGCTAATGGTCGAGTTTGTGTAGCTTCTGTATGGAAACTTGTTTCCATTTCGCCGGAACTGGAACCATGAGCTTGCATCAACAAAGCCGACCGTACACTAAACAATGTTGTTAACACTGCTTCTGCCCTTTTTTTCTCTTAGCTAAACATCACAAGGGTTAGCCAAAGTCGAGCAAAGCTTCCGAGAAGTGTCTCAAAAAGGCGATGCACAGCTCATCGAATCGTGTTGGATGCTGTTGAAACATAATACTTTCAATTGAAATTTCGGTGAATTGGTTTTGGGAAAATCGAGTCAAAGTTTCTTCTTCTAGAAATAAATAATCGGAAGCTGGCCGAGTTTCTCGCTCGGTTAAAGTTTCCTCCCAGAACTCACTTGACTCCCGGTTTTTTTTTGAGGGCGGAAAATGTCATGTTTAGTTTGTTTGACACATTGTCTATAGAGATTGGACTTTGGTATAATGATTTCCGTCCAGAAGTTTCCGGCAAGGTCTGCATGTCCTGATTTGTATCGAAAGTTTTTCTTGCTTCGATGAACAGTTTTGATCCTTTCAATGGGGCTTTCCCATTCAAACTAGCTGAACATCATCGAATGTTTGACGAGTCAAAGTTTAGTTCAACACAAAAAAGGTACTCGAAGCAAAACAAATACTTTTTACCCTACGCAAGGGACAAACTATCTGCCTGCTCAAGCATTGAATAGCTCTGTTCTGTTTGCCGATGCAAACACCCTTGTTGCTGCTCGCAATAACATAACCACTCCAGACATGAGCGTTTGTCTCTGGCAGCCATCATATCGGTACATTGGCCCACGGTAGTCATTTTGAAACCCATCCAAACACTTCAACATTGAAGTTGACGATTGAGTAACGAAATGAAATGAAAATCAGCCACGTACGCAACTGTTCATCCGCTCAGCCTCAATCTATCACGGCGATTCACTTTCACTGCGCCACATTTATCCATACGTGGGTTTGGTATGTGCGTGTGTGTGTCTATACATTTACGTTCAAGGAACGGTAGAACTCACAAGAAAGTCCTTTCCAAGCATCACCCTTAGGCTGTTCAGCGTTCTGGCATCTGTCAGCTATCAGTAGCTCTACACAGGCACGTGGCAAACACACACACACCGAGTTGGCCCCAAAGTTGCCGTCAACAGCACACACTCCCCCAAACCGGCACACACACACACACTAGCGCTTGTCACGTACCGGGGAGGTTGGCCGAAAGTTGGCTACACTTTCACTTGCTCACTTTCGAATTGTCATCGGTTTTTGCGCGGTTTTCAATAAATTTTTGGGGTCGTTCGGGTTTACCAATTTGCGCTTTTAAAGGTGCGTTGCTAGTAAAAACATCCTTTACTCAATGATCTTACCGATCTTCGTTTTATCTCAGCATCCAGACCTGGTTCACCGGGTTCATCCTGAACGCGGCCGGTATCACGCACGCAAACCGCAAAACACTGGCGACGACCTCCACCGGGGGTTTGTGTCTGAACCGACGCACTAAGACCCCACGAATGGGGTGCGCCAAATACACACGCCCCACCCCACACGATCGGCTCATAGCCGGCGAGGGCGAGAGACCCAGCGAGAGAGAGAGAGAGAGAGAGAGGCATGAAAGTCGCAAAGAGAGTCGCAAAGATGCAGCCACACACACACCACCGGAGCCCCTTCGGAGAAAGGAGAACGAACACAACAACAAATACCCGATCCACCAACCCGGTTGGAATGTGGGTGGGTGGAACAAGGAGCATGAAAGCATGGCGCATTTCCGCCGATTCGGTGGAAAATCGGCCGTGAGTGAGCTGGTTAATTTCATTAGCTTTCGAGCGAGATTCAATTTCAATGCGAGCTTTTTGGCCACCAAAGCGCACGTGTTGCGATCGGGTAAACGAGCCTCGGTGCAGCTTTTGCCGGTCCGTTGCATTCACCACCGAGTGGAAAGGAGGATTGAAGGGGGTTTTGAAAAAGGCGAATGGTAGTGGCAGGGATAAAACATGGTAGCTGGATCGTGATGGGAAAGCTTCAAACCGGTTTGAAGTTAATGCCATAACGGAAAGAATCGCTCATAAGTGTGGCCGGCTTGCTGGGGAGTACTATCAGCGGCCTGCACTTTGATAGCTGGGTAAATATATTCTTCCGTCCCAAGGAGTTGCGCTTTTTTTCGGTTTGCGTGTGTTGGGGTGTGTATTAAAATCGGGAAAACAAATGGTAGCACTCAGCTATATCCATCAAGCACTGTGCCGAGAAGCATATGTTTTTCAAATTAAGAAAATTAATCGAACCTAATTAATCGGCTCAATTATTATGCTGCTGTTATGCAAAGTATCGCTCCGCTAATAGAATTATAATTGAAGATTATTCTTTGCCTGTTTCACTTAGCTAGTAAAGTAGCGCAAATTGATTTTTTAACTCATTACATCAATCTTCATTATCAGAGCTATGATGCAATCGTTCTGGGAGCAATCGTAGATTATTTAAAAGTGTTCGTTAATGTCACAAGTTTTTTCTTGCGGATAGAGGATTAAATCCTGCTTCCTCAACGCCTCTGAAAAAATGTTTTGATTGGTTGATGAAATATTAACCAATGTGAGTGAGTAATATCGAGCAATTGAGATGTTTTCCCTAAGCTGAAGTTGAGGTTTATGGAACCTTGTCGTCCAAGAGACCTCCAAGTCAAAGAGATATGTTTTGTCTTACATGAGACCTAGTTTAATAAAAAGTTTATTGGTCCTTACCGATCACGGGGCCTCATCTTGTAAGAGTTCTTGCCTCGGAAAGAACTTCACCGATCAAGAAGTTTAGCCTAACAGGGACCGTTTATTCTTCGGCTAATAGTCTAGAGCATTTATCTTCCATAGGCCTCACCATCCAAAGACCTTTTTCACATAGTCCCTCAAAATTAGATTGAAAATTGCAAACGTTTTTGAACTGAAACGAAGTCTAATTGTAATGAAGGCTTATTAAAGTTTTGATCCTCAAATAACACTCTGAGACAATAGATGAATAGATCCCTCATATAATAGAACTCATAGATCTGCAAATCTAATGGCACATTTATCGATGATTTCATCGTTGATTCATCAACGGTGTGGTTCAAAAATTGACCCAAAAAACATTTCCTTACGATTATTTAATCTCTAACAATTCATAAAAGTTTGAAGGTAAAAGACTCGAGAAGGCCCCCCCCTGACAAAATTTGTTAGGCGCTGTAGGATTTACGCCTAAAGGTATGCAATCCGCAGTACACGTTGCGAGAGCTTCACAGTGAGCTTTCAGTGTGCTTTCAGTGTGGTCAAAATTGGTTGAAGAAAGTCGAATAAAATATTGTTACTATTTGATTAAAATCCCCTCTCCGCTAACCCTACCATTCATTTTGGGTTACAGGAGCTTCGTACTAGTTTTCAGTCGCACTAGGGGTGAACAATTGGGCCTAAAACATGCACGGCGTTCTCGGACGGTAACGGAACAGTAATTCGATGAATACTGGTTACCTTGCATTGATATTCAGCAAAGGAGGAAACATAAGAATATCATAATCTCAAACCACTTGTTAAAATGTATTGTATCAAGTTCTACTCGCTGTCTATTAACAGTATTAAGGAACAATGCACAATGTTTACATCAAATGGGTTTTGACCATACAGAAATTCCACTGTACAACAAAAATGACAGGCCACAGTGCTGCACACAAAAGATTCTAGGGGGGGCCTTCTCGAGTCTTTTACCCAAACCCGTTTTCCAACGAACCCCTTTCCAAACGGTCTTATTACAACACGCGGCCCAGACAATAATCCCGTAGCGCCGGTTGACCTTCGTGTGTACGTGAGTCGTCGGCCATCCCCGATTCGATTACGTGAGACGCGCGTGTGGCAAACATTGGCGACTGTGAAACGATTTGTCCTATTTATTAGAGCCGCCATCGAAGCTCGGACGAGGGAGAGGCCATCGTTTGTCGGTCATGTCCGAAAGCTGAGCGGAATTTTGATGACCACGGTCCCCGGGTGTAATCTATCATTGTTTTTCTGTTCTGTTATTTTCCATCGGCATTCAATCGGGATGCCGCAGGTCAAAGAGGGAAGAGGAGTTGTTTTCCGTTTCTGTTTCTTGCGGGAGAGATCCAAGAGATTTTTTCTAACCACCTTTCGAAATTGGCCTCTGACCACAATTTCGGTGCAAAGTTTAACCGAGAAAGAAGTTTTTCTTTTCCCTGGGAATGGCGTTAGCTCAACGAGGAGAGAGAAAAAGAAATCAATTTAAACCAATCACCAGATTTCAGCAACAGATTGGTTTGTGGTGGTTTTGCTTTAAACAAAAGCGTAACCAAACATTGTTTTTTCTCTCACCATCGAAATGGGCGCCCAAACGCATCCCACATTTTCCAGGACACTTTAAGCTTTCAGCTGAGTAAACAGCCCACCGAACGAAAAGCGCATAAATAATGGGTGTCACCCACTCGCCTTAACTGTTCGCACGATATTGGAAACCGGGTCATTCGGAAAACTCCCCTCTCCCAACGAGCTCGCTAGGATCCTTCGGCCACCGTCGATGGATGAAATTAATTATCCCGTGCCCGAAAAAGGAGCAATCGAAGCGACGGTTCATTATGAAGCCCGGGCGTTTGCCATTTACGAGCAGGTCCCATCCCCGGGGGTCGTTCGGTGCGAAAGATGGTTCCGTGGCTCAAAAATGGCATCGAAAACGGTGCGAACGGAGCGGCCGGATCCTTTTGGTGCCGGGGTGCGCTGGACCAGCCGGGGTCACGTTTGTGCTATCAATCTTTCACCAGTGTGCTCTGGCTGGGGTTTGCTCTAGGGTGCCGGCTCGGTTAGCTCCCTGTGTTCATAGCGCTCATTTCAGCAGAAAAACGGTGCGTGTGGTTTTTTTTGCCGCTTGTTTTTTGTTTAATACTGTTGCGTGCTCATTTTCTTTGCTACACAATTTTCCACGTGATCGTCATTTTGTTTCGTTTTTCCTTTTTCCTCGCCGTTGCTCCTTAATTTTGTTGCTTTTCATTTCGCACGGGCTGTGTGTGTTTTCCTCTTGGGATATATCTTGGCTCGGGTCGGGAGATTTTCCCCACTTTTGTGCACAGCTGTGTGTGTGTGTTCGTGTTTTATTATTTTCTTTTCATTAGGTTTGCGAGCGAAAAGGATCAGTTACACCGGTTTGACAACACCAACAAAAAAATCTACGGATAGGACACGGGACGAGATAGCTCAAATCCATACACAACCAGGTATTCACATTTTCTTGCACAAAAATCCACAGCAGAAGGGATGAAGCCCTGGCACATTATTCAACTGTTCAACTGGCGAAAGGTAATCTCATATTCTGTGAACTATATATCTTAACGACGCCACAGGCTCAGGTGTAGTCCGGAACGGCTTTTACGTATTAAATACTCACCCTGCTGCTGTGAGCCGGGTTACACCAACAAAACTCCACACACACAAACACACTAGGAAGTTGCGAACGAGACTCTGGTGAACGAGAGCGAAAGTGGTACTGAATGGTCGAAAGTTCACTTCATTCGGTTTTATATCGGCAACGCTGGCAGAGTTTTTCAGCCATCAAATGAACGTACGAACGGTTCGGCTGGATGTCGCTGCACACGGTCCTGGGAGGGAGGTGCGTATGCTGTAACTTCAGGCTGGCCAAGGTTCTTCTGCGCGACGCGTGGAGTCGCACCGACCGGGATGCAGCTAACTACGTCACATCGCGTCATGTAGGTCACCACTGTGTTGGACAGTTAGTGTGAGCCACCCGTGAGTCATCTTCACCGGGCGGAACCTTGAAATGGTGGTATCCGTGAGTGATTGAAGAAGCCTTCATGGTGGGCATGTCGGGAGAATTTGTGGTGAAAGTATGCGCCTTCCTCGCTCTGATTTAAATACAATTCTAAGCATCACGCACCATGGCGATAAGAGTTTATTTTGGGGGAATTCTGGTACCAGAACGCAGAAGCAAACATTGTCGGTTGCATGATTGTCCAACTAATTTAATTCATATCGGAATGATTTTCTCAAGCAAACAACGCACCGAGCACCGAGTTTGCCCTAACAACGATCCGATATGATACATTGTCAATATTTGAACGAGAAAACCCACCCGAGTACCGAATCCTTTGCCTTTATTTTCCCGCACACAATTTTCTCTTTTCTTTTCAATCAACGTTCCCAATCCCACCCTCCCCAAAAAAAAGCTCACTCCCACATGCGCACGTACGCAATCAATCTCGCTCGGATCGGTCGCGGAGCAAATATATTCGACAAGTTGATAACAAATTCTATCTCTCCCTTTTTTCCCCCTGATTTCGTTCGGCAGTTCATGAATAATAAATCGCGGCCCGAAACGCGTCCTTGCCGGCTGGGCGGGAAAACTTTTGACCTGCCCCGTGATTGTAGTACGGTCCAAAGTTGGCCCAAAAGTTGGGCAAAGCATCGCAAGCATCCAGAAGTAGCAGCAGGAACAGAGCAGTTTTTTTTCATACGCTACTCTTGCTTTCTTCAAACACATGTGGTGCGTTGCTGAGACCCCTTTCGCTCTCAAACCGGAGCCCAGCGAAATGTGGCGATTGCATAATGGCGTGGGTCTTTACGCGAAGTACAGCATCCCGGGACAGTCGACAGCCAATGCCATCGGTAAGATTTAGTTCAGCAATTCTCTCCTCTGTGTGTGTGTGTGTCCGTGTGCGCGGACACACACTGTATCGCTATTAGCTTCCCGGTCGGACGTTGTACGGTACGGTGTGGAAACGGAAAGCATGAAAATCAACATAAAACACAAACAAACTTAAACGCCAACACGTCCTGAACCACCCAACCTTCCCGAGCGCACCGTACAGTCAAGCATCAATCGGTTATGCAATGCCGGCAAATCCAGCACCAGTACACTCAACCGGTCACCGGGGTCCGGCTAGGGGGGTTCGTGCCCATCCGAGTGAACGTGTGAATCATTTTCCCTTGCCACCGGACCACCAGTGCTGGTGGCGTCATGCGGTGCGGGCACTGGGTCAGTCGGTGAACAGCATGAAAGCATGAAGCACCAACCGTGTCCGTATGGGGTTTTTCCCGAGCAAATCGCGTCGACGTCTAAGAATTGTGTAGCAGCGGCACGGTCGATAACCTTCTGGCGGGTTTGGATCCGGGTGTGCATGTTGCACCAGCGGTGGGTAAATCCACCACAAAGCCATGCCCACCGTACTACATCGAGCAGCTGTCTCGGTGGCTTGGTAGCGTAGGATTGATTGCATCATAACGGTGCAGTCCGGGATGTCTTGCCGTATGGGAATCATGCACGTTCGTTGATTCGAAGTGAAGCGCCTAAAGGTAGGCAATCACGTGTTTTAAATCTGCTTTGAATTTGCTGCTCCTCTGACCGTTGGAGTGAATGGGAGAATTTGCTTTTAGAATTAACAATTGGAGTATTAGTGTTGCTTGGTAGCAATTCAAGGGACTTAACTAAGTTTGATGTACGGCCTGGTCGTATAAACCCTTTTCGGGGATGTATGTATGAGCTGCGTTATTGTTAATGTGAATGTTTGTAAATTGCTTTTGAAAAGTGTGAGGATTTGAGTGTTTTTTAGGGCAAATGAGATGAGCTGAATTAGATATAAATGCTATTGTTTCTGATAAATAAATGTAGGAGTCTCAAGAATTCCACTCAGCTAGCCGATCGACAAGCTTTTTTTCCAATATTTTGGTAATGTGCTGGAATCCAAATAATGAAAATCTATAAGCCTCCGAACGGCCCGACAGATCATTCAAAGCTAGTTTTTCTTACTAAGTGGCCTCAATTGCACTGAAGCTGTCGCTAAATAGCATATTTGTCTGGCTGCTTAGAATCAATAGCTTCCACTGCACAACAGATTGCTGCAAGCTCCGTGATAAACACAGCGCATGGTTCTTCCAGCTGTTGAGAAATGTTTAAATGCCTGGCAAAAAGTCCGAAGCGTGTTTTACCAGCTCCTACCAGGAAAAAGGCCAAGATTTTTCGAAGAACATTGTGATATGCCCAGCATATGCACAGTATTGATATGAACAATACCTATTTTATAGATGGCTCCAACATAAATGTGTTTGAGAGATAATAGAACATATTATCAACTACGAACTGTCATCAATTTGGGATCAGTTAATTCGAACGCAAGGATAGTAGATATCGTCGCAAAATTCTGGGTCATTAGCTAGTACTAGTGGGCAGTCGTCACTTTTTTAGTAATTGAAATAGCTTCCATCTGTGTACCATAAACTAGGCAGCTCCGATATTCAGTGCAGATAGGTTAGAGACATCCATATAGAACTGATAACATTAAAAATGCTATGAATGTTCTAGCAAATGTGCATGCGCATTCGAACTCCGATTATAAAGACATAAATTAAATGTTTAGCATAGCTGCATCATCCAGCATGATATGCAATCCGTTGTACTGACTCATGAGCTTTCAATTGAATTTGCCTAAGTGAGGTTCAATAAACTATTCAAACTAGTTGAAGGCCTGTTGTCAAAAGCTTTCCAATGAAAGCAAGCAGCTTTATATTTGATCAGCTAATCGCTAGCCTTTTGATGTTGTTAATCGTTTAAGTGTGAATAAATGATGAGGGTTTGAATATATTTTTCTGCTTTAATTAAATCTCTAAATTCCAGTTTTAGCAATCATTTTGAATCGGATAAAAGGAATTCTAGGCAAATAAATATGTAGGAAGAGCACACTTAGCTTGTATTAATTAAATACGATATTCCGGATTATTCAAAAACTTTCATATTCCCCACACGGTGTTGTGTGAAACATTTTCTGAAGAGAAATACATCAACTCGCAACTCGCAGCTATCTGTACACTCTTCCACCTACAGGCACACAATGAAAAGGTTTGATTGTGTAAGCATTCCCTTATCAACTCCCACGGCACACCATCCGTAGAATCTGCGAGAAAAAAGAACCCTCTCCGGTCTGGTTAATATAAATACACATCATTAATGTCCGGAAGTGGGTGACTACTCGGGCATCATCAGTACGAACCACCAGATCTTCCGCCCACCGGTTTTGTCACCAGGAAATGAATGTAAATGGAAACGAAATAGAAAAACGGCAGCAGCTTCTTTCTCGTACGGCGGGACCCTTTATTGTTCACGACTGCTTGCGCGTCCAAATTCGCGCCCAGTGAGCTCTTTCCCTTCCCCTCCCTTTCCAAACACGCTACATTCTAACACACATTCTACCACGCACGGTCCCTTTACTAGTGACGGATTCTACATTCTAGACATTGGGCGTTTTGTCTCTGTCACGACTGTCGTCTTGTATGAACGACACTACTATAATTTACATCCACCACATCAAGCCCCAACCGACGCAAGGGCACATCAGCACATCGCTGACGTGTTCGTAACGTTACTCTACTCTGCAACCGCAGAGTTTCTTTTCGGAGCTTTCGCTCGATCCGGAACTGCCATAGTAGGACATCCCGGCTGCATGTTCTTCATTGTTCTTAATTATAATGCCACTGGTTCGCATTTCATTTCCCACCGTGCCCACATTACTTTCTTTCAACATTCACTCGTGGGCAAACCTCCTAAATACACACATACACACAACCTGTACATAGCAGATATGTTTAAAGATTTTGCTTCCCTCCCCGGATCAAGACGGCAGCGGCAGTAAGACGAGTCGCAGATTTTAAATAAATAAATAAATAAATAATTTAAATAAATAAATAAATAGCTTCATAAATAAATCCACCGTCGATCGATTTTTCCTCGGAAGAGAAAGGGATTGGAAAGCAACAAACAGAATCGGGACAAAGCCGATTAACTTCCAACGGAGCAACACTGCATAAGCTTTTGCTGCTAGTGCTAGTACTTCATGAACGAGCGATATTCATTCACGTAATATTCCCATCACCATCGGGGCCGTCCGGGGGGTCCCCTAACACACAGAAACCAACTGCTGGCTCCAGTTCGCTTTATCCTCGTAGTGAATGTGTAAGGCAACTAAGGCAGGAGAACGAAGCATCCTCGCCCCGTTGCCGTAGCTGTTTAGATGGCGTTTGAAATCTTTCTATCCTTTTTCGGGCGGCTTCCGAGCTACAGTTTGCGGGCATGGACGAGCTTGTTGATATCATTGAACGTGGTAACCATGGCCGGATTCGATAGGTCCTTGTACCCGATGCACTCCTTGTAGTGCGCGTCACAGTCCACCCCGTCCTGCCCATCCTTGGCCGCTCGCATGTACTTGAAGAACCGCAGAATGTCGGGATTATCGTTGGTCGGTTTCCGCAGCTCATCCAGTTCCCTGGCGACAAAAAAAAGCACGAAAATTGCAAATGCAGATTAGTACCACGGCAGTGTGGACCGGTGTCGTGTAACATTTACCTGCTCAGCTGCGCCGATATCAGATTACTGTACGGTGCATATTTGGCCGGATTCGCGTACATCAGGCAGACGAGCCGCTGCCGGCACTGTTCCTCCCTGTTGGATAATCCCATCTGGGCAAAGATGGCATCGAGCCGGGACAGGAGCGGACTGTAGAAGGGGTCGTAGTTCGTCAGCAGCAGGCTGCTGCTCGGGATGTCGTGGAATATTTTGAAATCGTTCTTGGCCGACTGTTGCTTCCGCCGGTTCGCTGCCTGTGCCATCGATGGTCCGACATATGTTACGCGGCCACCACCGTACCCTAGCCGGGACAAGGCGTTGGCTGCATTGGTGTGAGCGCCCATTGAGGCCTGGTCGTAGATGATGGAGTTGTAGCTCGTTCCTGCGGCGTGAGCATCTGGTTATTGAACGAGAGTGGACATTAAGATTTAAGCTGGTTGGAGTTGTGATACATGGAAAGAAAATTCCGAATTCTACAAAAAATGGTTCAAATATTGTGCAGCTTCATACGGGGGACTTAAACTTAAACTTTCGAGATCTCAATTTGATGGCGTGTGAGTTGTTTAAATTAAAGTTTAAATTTAATTGTCCTTAATTACATCTCTCCGTCCCCTGAAAGCGCTACAATGATTCTAAATGGAATTAACTTCATTTACTGTTGCATTCATTCGCTAGCTGCGTCACCAGCCCATCGCGCCCCTTTTAAACCCATTCCTCCTTCCCAAACATACCATCCGACGGCAAATAGCCGTGCCCGTCGTTCATGCCAAAGTCGTGGTCCGCATTGTAAGACGTGGTGTCCTTGAAGTCTAGATCGTCCACCGTCTGCACCGGATGGGACAATCCAGAAACCGACGACAGTCCTGCTAATACGAGACGAATGCAATGAGTCAAGCTGCTGGCCAGACCTGGACCGCTCGGGCCGGTCCTAACGAGCCTGCTTACCTTTGCCCACTATTTTGCCGAGTGAACCGATGATGCTGGGCAGGAACATCATGACCAGGACGGTTTTTACAATCTGCAATCCAATCATGACGGGCCAGAGAAGCTTCTTCATGCCTGTAACGACACGCCGAATGGGGCAACCATGTAAACATTGCAACTATCCACCCAATCCGCAAGCGTTCAAACATGTACCTTTGAAGAAAAACAACCGTCCCGCTTCGGGTGCCTTTGCCGAGGCGCGGCTTGCGGCAACATCTGCGGCCGTACCAAGAAACCGTGCGACGTCCTTTATGACGGCACGATCAAAGTTGCTGAGCGCTGTGGACGAGTTGGTGGTGGTTCCGTCGGCCTTTGGTCGTCCAGCGACGAACGCACTTTCAATTAAATCCTTTGAATTTCGACTAAACCAATCGCCCACGTAGTCGGTCAGGGCGCTCTCAAACTCCTGCAGCTCGTTCGGGCGGTGTGAGCTGGTGGTGGTGTGATTTTCCGCGTTTACTGCTTGCACGGTTGGATGAAGGTTAGCCATCGTCAGTAGCACCAGTACCGAGCCGAGTGCCATCGGCCGAGATAGACGTCTAATTGTTACCATGATGGAAGCTAGAACTCACTTCGTCCCTTTTTTGCGTCCCGTTTGATGTATCCTTTCACACGAAATAGCTCAATTCAGCAATTCGGTGTGGGCCGGTTTTTTTTTGTTTCTACAATTCCTTATTCCTTAGGCGGTTGCGTGTGTGCGTGGTTGGGGTTTAAGGCTGAAGGCTTGCTTCCGTTCGGTTTTATCAGTTCCTTCCACTAGACGCACCATCGGCAACGAATTTAATAACCAAAAATTAGTTGCTGCTCGTCGTACTTCGAATCGATCGTTCGACCGGATAGCTTCCACCGGAGAATCTGTAAGCAGGGAGAGAAAAAGAAACGGAAAAGGCGGCAATTAATTAGTGCTGGGTAGGAAAAGGCAGTGTAGGCAGTACACGGTAGCCGCGCTGATTAATGCTGCGGTACAGACAGCTGCCCGAGTGGAAAACGGAACAAACAAAGCAGATTGGGGTTTAAATTGGACCATTCTATCGCGTGATACCGATCTGACGCTACCATACTGACTCGTCGTCGGGGTTTCCCAGAGCAAAAAAAAGCGAAAGAGGAAAACCGAATTCTGGTTGTCGGTTTTCGAATATGTTATTTTTCCATCCAGGCCCGGCGCCCAAGTGCGCCCCGAATGAGTCTGACGGGTCCGCTGGAGGATGTTGTGTTGTGTTGACTAACGATAATGGGTTCCGGATCGAACGTGAGAATTGAGTGCATTTTTTTTTCTGTTTCGCCGAATTTCATAAATCAACCGTGCTGTTGGGTAAACGGACCTGTTTTTGTTTGGTGCAACCGAGAAACCCGGGAAGCGTTTTTTAATGAACTTGACCGGTAAACGGTGTATAATGAAAACAATCATCAATTCTCAACGCTTCTCTACGGGGAGGAAAGATCAAACATAAATTACACGCCTCTGCTAGCGGATAATAATTTAAGAATGCGTGGAAGCTTTTTTAATTACGCAAGCGTTTAAGTTAGGTCAGTTTAAAGTGTTAAAAATATAATTTTATCAAGTGTTGTTTAAAGTCGCTTAAGTTGGTTGTAATTGAAGCGTTTACTTAGAAAGCTACCAAACGCAGCTCCATTCGGTTCCGTACGTACGGTGAAAGCCAAAATAGCAGAGCCGTTACCTTGCGAGCGAAAGTCGTCAAATATTGGTTATTGTCTAATGATCATACTTGATCGTGGGAACTTTTGGTCTCTCTCTCTCGTGGTGAGACAATCGATGCTTTAGCAACGTTTTAAAGTTCACACCGTTTAAAGCTCCGTCGAGCAAATGTCAGTCTGAAAATTAAATTAAATTTGTCGTAACTGATATCCCTAACTGCTTAAAGCAATCAAAGCACTAACAACTATATTTAAGTTGATTATTCATGTTCTTTACGAAGCTATAAACAATATTTTAATCTGTTTTACTTATATTTGTGACGAGATCAATAAGCTTTATAATCGATAAACTCTACAAGGTATTAATTATTAAATGCATTCTTGAAACTTGTAACTTGTAATTAAACATTGAATTTATATATTTTTTAATTAAAAATATGATCATTTAATTAGTGCAATACATGAAGAGGGACGAATTTTTTTTTCACAGTTAGCATCATTTAGCAGCATTTAGTCTAACACCGCAATGGGTGTGCACGTAAAGTGATAGCTCCGTCATCGCTTATCATTAAATGGATGGCTTTAATTGTATAAAATTCTGCTCGTGCAGAATACTAATCAGCATCAATTATCTCGTTCAAATAAATTATGTTCCATCAAACACCGTGCTTGGGCAGTGTTTTATGGAACCCTTTGTGATAATTTTTTTCTCATTTTATGTCAGCTGAACGTGTAATTAAAACCTTTAAACGAGTCGGTAATGGATTATCTGCTTTACCTATTTCACTTGAAGTTTTAAATGGAAACTGTTAGAAAAATATAAATACTTCAGACCCCCTCAAACGTCTAGCGAATTAGCATTGTCAAAATTTCTCTCATAACTCCTGCATAGAAATAGAAAAAATCCCTCAAGCAAATTTCACGCGTCTGTTCGGTTACGAAGCATCAGACAAACCACACAGACCTACACAAGCCTACAGAAAAGGGCTGAAGCTCGTGTTTGTTTGTATAAATTCCCTTTCATACATGCTATCATACCCACTTCATACTAGCGTTGTTGCATAGTTTCATAGCTTTGCTTTGTCTGCTCGCAAGATTAATGCTAAAAAAAATGCAACGCGCTCCGACGATCGTTGCCATTAACGCTTGAATATGGCGAGCCGTGGAAGCGCAAAAAACCCACTCACATGCAAACAACAATCGAGCGAGAAGCTAAACTGAAGTGGTGGTTGCGAATTGCATCGAAATGGAAAATGGAAATCAACCAGCAAATGCATTTCACCCACCCAGCAGCGTACCGGCGCCTCGGTCGGAATCGGCTTTCAGGCGGTTTGCCTTTTCTCTCGCTTACCATCCGTCTGGGAAGATGATGCGTGGATTTTGTTTTCCATTTTATTTTTGCACGTTCACTGACCCGACCCGCTAAAGCATCTGGCGGGGTGTATGTGTGTGTGTGTGTGTGTGTGTGAGTTAGCCACCCTCCTCGGGTTTTTCCACCCTTTTGTAATGCATTTCTTATTAATTCGCCGACTAAAAATTAACTCGACATTTGAGGAGACTCGAGAATTGGTGGGTCGTCTCGAAAGGCAACAACGGTTCTTTGACGAAATACGACCGCTACGATCCTCACATTCTCAGCCCCGGAAAACGAGACCCCTTAATTTGGAAGACACACACAAATCATCGCCTCTTCCCAAACTCGTGTGCCGTTGGGTTGTCCGTTGCAGAACCGTTGTCCGGAGAGGATGGTACGAGGTTACCTACTTCTGCGCCCACCGACCGGTTGTTGCCAATGGCCCACCAAAGATTATCAGAGCGGAAATCTTTACCCTTCCCGGCAGGGAGCAGGAATCGGGTGGAAGGAAGCAGAACCGGACGGTACGATTGATGACCCCTGCTGCCACACTTTGGTGGCACAATTTCGACTCAGTGCTCACGCGAATCGGGCAATCGGATCGAATCGCGTTCCCGATTCTCGACAATCGCACGCCGCAACCCGGTAGCGATCAATCACCGAAATTTGAACGAATAGAAGCGAACGCACTCATCGTTTACGCCGATGAGCCCCGGCAATTGGCCCGGTTTGATAAATCGTACACATCTCTGCTCATCATCGTCATCATCACTCCTTCATTTACATCGGGATGGCCACCGTTTTCCGTTTGCTATTAAATTTCTTCTGTTCTCGTTTAGGTTGTTTTCTTCCTCTTTGGTTTGCTGTTATCTCGAACCGTTTTCTTGTCTTAGCACTGAACTCGATTGTGTGCAGTTAAGTGTGACGTCACTCGAGACACACACACATGCTACATATGAATAACAATGTCAAGAGCGGGATCCGGTTGAAAATAGATCAGAGTTTTGAGAAAACCTGTTATGAAAATGTATCACTTGGATTAGGTTTTTTGTTCCCGATCGATTGCCTTTCGGAGTTTACGCATTCTGTAAGCTCCGTTTATTGGACTTCAAGAGTGATATTCTGTCTGTGGGTGGACTGATCGTGCCCGGAAAGGGACTTTAAATATTTGGGGCTGAATTGATCGAAACTATCTTGCCTATTTATTTACTGTCCTAAATCGTCAGAGATCCTTCAATGATTGATTCCTATTCATGGAAGGCTTCTTATATTGCTATAATGCTCAAACAGTCCTTGCTTCGATCTTTGGAATGTCTAGTCCATCAGCCAGTCCAATTGTCCTCAACCGGGTTAAATTAATGCCAAAGAATAAAATAAATTAAATCGAATATTTTTTCACATTCGAGCACAGACTTTAATTTGCTAGGTTTAGCAATGTTCAAGAAAACTGACAATTAAAAATCTGAAACTTAACCTCCATATCATTATTTTGATCGCTCTACTAAATTGGGAGACTAACCGGCTTTAACTTGAAACATCAACCCCTCCACTGCATTCAGCGCGGATAATAATTGTTAGTGCAACTACGGCCCCAGGAAGCAATCAAATTCCCATCAATGTTACATTGTGCATCAAGGTTATGCTTTCGTCGAGGAGCTTATTGGAAAACGGGCGAATGAGAATTAGTGCACACAGCTGCACTTGACCTTACACTTATATAGCAATTACTGCTTTCCTGGTAGCCTTGCCGGGGTTGAGAAGAAAGCATTGAACAGTAACACAAAGCAGCAGAAATGTAACAGCTACTCAAGACGAAATACAGTATGAAGAGGGTAGCTTCTTCCGAGTCCGAGTAGATTTTTAAAAATTGCACTAGCTTTCTCGTGATCAATAATCATCAGAATTATTATTGTTTGCAACGGAAAAGTGAGATCAACCAAATAAAAAATGAAGCCATTTCCACTTCACTTTTTTCCCCATTCACCAAGTCAGAGATCGAGAAGATTGAGTGCAAAAATAAAGTGGAAAATAGCGGAGAAAATATGTTTTGCGCAGAAACTGTGTCAACACACCATCGAATGGCCATCGGATGCCAGTCCAGTGACGAAAAGCACTACATAGCAGACCAGCCCCACGGAAGTCTGCCAGCCCTACGAAGCATCCCATCCAACCCATGTCAGGTGCTCTTACCCTGAAGGGCCACAGTTTTGCATCTCGGCCACACCTTGCCCGCCGGTATCGGTCGGGTGTCGTTTCTACTACCACTTTCTAAAGCTGTCTTGAGGCAGCCGCATTTGCTTGGCCCTTCTACCAACCACTAACCAGCCACGTACACGTGCGATCGGTTCATGCTGCAAAATACAATTGCGCCCAACATCCGACACCGTTGTAACGCTGCTCGATACATAGTGGATGCTCGGATCTTTCTTCGCCCGTTTTTATTAACGCATCAACCACCTCATACGCACGCATTTTTCACCACTCTTGTTTTGTTATGATAATTACAGGGTGCTTGTCTACCGATTTCGTGTCGAATTGATCCAATCATCGATGGTTTTCGACAGCGGGAAGCAATCGAAAGGAACCGAATCGAACTAATGGGGCGACTCTCGCAGCAACATAAACAGCAACAGTGCGCGGGAAAGTTCCGGTGGGGCACTGAGGAGCTGCCTGCCAAGTGCCGGCAAAAGTGGGTGAAAAAAGCCGGTGAAACTGTTACGCTACTCAGGCGACCGCGCCTCACCAGCGTCAGCGGAGAACGCAACGGCCTTACTAGGCCATCTCGATTAGTGGCTCGGTTCCAGCGGTTTCGGAACGGAACGGAACGGGGGCCTCGAGGGTACATTTTCCCTCGGTTTTCCCTTGCGTCACGTTGGGTGTGTGTGCAACGAGATGAGTTGCCATCAGACGGCATACTGCGAAGACAAGGCGCCGTGGGTTGTGTACCGAAACTCGTCTCGTCTAATGTCGCCCTTGCACTGCATCTACGTGCACACGAGAAATCGAAAGGTGGCTTCAATTAAACACCGCACAGCTAGCTCAGAGGGTTAATTGAGCTAATAGAAAGCGAAACATGACTGTGGGGGGAGAGTTAAGGCGGCGAAGGTAATGAGTCGAGCTGGCGACGCGTCGATGCGATGAAGGTGATGGATGCAAAGCAGATTCATCAGCACACTTCCGGCACACGGGATGGGACTGGTTGAAGCGCGCTATCGATCGATCGGTAAGCTTTGACCGAGATTTGGAAGTGGGAAGCGTGGCTTTAATTAATCATGTGATAAGGAGCAATTTCTTAATCCATTAGCCAACCCTGGGTGACTGTGTCGAAGATGAAACAGGTAGCTTGGAGCTGTGTTGTTTGTTTGGACGCGGAGAAGCTAGATTAAATTATTCAAGCACAATCAGTCGCTCGTATTGTCAGTAACAAGTATATGAATTAGTAAGAGTATAGAGTTAGCAAATGTATTAAACAATTTTGAAAATATTTGTTTTATATAATAAATACGAAGAGTTTCTAGTTTGTTTCTCTGCAAAAATCTGCGCATTAAAACGCAGAAAGACTCCAGATTTCTGCATAAATTTTTGGTTGTATTTCAAACTGATCTTCCAATGAGCTCACCAAAATTCCAAGCCTTAGAAAGCGCAGCACCTATCGATGCTTCAAGATGGGGTTTTCCAATTTTTATCTGCAAAATTGCTGTCCAGAAATGCCACACAATTCTTGAACTACAATCGAGAGAAAGTTGAGACGATAGCTATGGAATAAATTTACATCGTCCAACTTTGTATCATTTCTACTTCAGTCGTGGGATGGATGGAGGATGGAATCTTCCAGAAAGCACATAATTGATGACCAGGATATACAGAGCAAGCAAGGTTAAAATTACTCAGGACAAATAGAACAACTTCAACCAATTCGTTTTTTAAATTAATAGTAATTAGTACAGTCTAACATGCTCTATACGTAGCTTCTCACAAAGTGAACTAGAATCTATCTCTACTCAGCAAAGTCACAGGACTCACAGGACTTAAACAATTATCTACAGAAATGCATCAAGCTCAATTTATTTTCTGTCAGACATGTTATACACTTTTCATAAAGGTTCCCAAGCGGTTACAGGAATTGCGCCATCGTCAACTATAAAAATATGCAAACAAACATTGCCCGCGCGTTCACAAAGAAAAGGCTTTCATTCTTCACAAAGCACCACACCTGCGCTCAAGTGTCTCCCTTTGCTGTGCTGCTTGTTCCGATTTCGCGCGCATTTGAGTTCTTTATTCGCATCTCGTCGCGCGATTCAATCCCAAAAACCCCATGGTGAAGCAATGATGCGATATTCCAGAGCTCAACAATGCCATGCTGCGCTTGCGGAATCCGCCGTGTGCACATATAGAGATAAATCAGTTTCGCCAGTTCCAGATTCACAAACGAACGCTGAACGATGCAGTTAGGCAAAAGAACGCTTCCCGGATATCCGGTGACACCGTGCTACAATATGGCAACGCCATGAATCAGTGACGCGCGCTCGGGCCAGGATGCGACACGGAGAGATCGATGGGAGAGAAAGAAAAAAATGGGTCATATGACAGTGTCCGTGGGGGTTTGGGCGTTTTGGGTCCGGAAATTCAATTAGCATGACTGCTGCAGTTCAACATCCAGTTCGCATACTCGCTTAATCCAACCCACCAGGTGGGTGGAATTAGGGGGGGGGGAGGCAAAAATGAAAACGGATAAAAATAAGACGTAAAAGTGAAAGCCAACTTGCGAGACACGCCACACCACGCCATCTTTGCAATGTAGCCGAGCAGGTAGGACAACGGTAGATCCCAGCCGAAACCTGCCCGTGAAGGAAACCGGGTGGGTGACGGGGTGTGTGACATTCAGGAACCGGTTTTCCGGTCGGTGGAGTCGCTTGCGTGCGGGTTGCCCCCATCGGGGTCAGGGTGCTTCAGTTCGCGTGGAAGGGAGGACGCCCGTTTTCGGGACGTAATCTTGTACTTCTCCTGGATGGGAGAAATTTGTTTGCCCAACAAAAGTTGGCACGGAAAGTTGCCGGTATTCACTTTCGAATGCGGGAGTCAGCATCAGCAGCAGCTCCTTCCTTCCCTCTGCTTTGTCGTAATAAGTCACACAAATACAGAAACGCACTCCGGGATGGAAAGTAAGACTTTCCGACCTTCTCCACTGAACGGCTGTTTCCGTCGCTGGGTGGCTGCTTCTTTTTTTCGGCTGGCGGTACTCCGGCCATCTCGAGGGCGCATCTCGTTCGAACGGAAGTATGAAAATGGATGGTTTAGTCCGTTGTGTGTTTTTGCAGATGGTTTTTTTGTTGTTGCCCACGCTCCTCCTTTCTAAGTCCACCTTCGCTCACTACCAACTTTGGGCGGCCCATCGTTAGTGGTAATGTTTGACAGAGTAAATCATTTTATGTTTTATCATGCCTTTAGTTCTTTTTTTGTCGGCATTTTGCTCGGCATATTTTATATCATTTCGATGTGGAGCTGGCGCTTCTGCCGGCAGACTGGTTTCATTTACGTGACTAGAAAACGGAACTTCAAGTACTTTTTTTTTTTTGGAAATCGTTTTGACCCTCCCATTGCGCTAGAAAAGGATCGCTTTCAACAGCATTGCAGCATGGAGCAAATGTTTGTTTTGATGTGGTTCTTAAGCCACCTCATAAAAGGCCCTCTGTTTGGGTGGAGAACGAACATTCGGAATCGTTTTCGGTTGGTAAGGTTCAAACTGGTAGCAAATGATCTGCCATACTTTATGCAACGGCGGATAGTTTGCTAACCGACCATCTCTATCGGAAGTGTCTATTAGGACGTTCACACAAAGTGTATGGGAAAATGGATATTAAAAGTAGCTGCTTTCAATACTTGTACTAAGAATAACTATTGGAAAATGTTTAAAAACGCATCATCATATTGCTGTAATTTATTCAATGACCCTAAGCCCTTATAAAATAAACGAAACACTTTCATCCACTTATTCTTGCTTAGCAAAATTTGAATCCTTAGCCCCAAAGTCTTTATAAAAAAAAATCTTCAACAAAGTCTTGCTAGGCAAAAATTTAATAAATTCATTGAAAATCAGTAATATAACCTGCTACAAAGACTTATACAAATTTAATAATTTGTTCAAACACACCCGGGTAAAGGTCTTCTTTCACGATTTGGAGAAGGAAACCGTCAATTGAACTCTATACTGTAGCATTACCCATAAACCCCCTTGAATGCTCTGTATTGTAATACCCTTGAACAAATATTTTGAAAGAATTTTCCTTTGATAGGTACTAAACGATGTCTTGAAAATAAAATAGGTGTTAAAACAAATATTTACATTTCAAAAATCTTTGGGAAAAAGTCAAAAAGCTTGCTGAGCTTGCTTGAGACAAACCAAAGCAAATGCTAATAATACGGCTACGAGACCTCTTACTTAACAGTTAAAAAAAATCATTAATTTTCAGGGCATTGTTAAAACACCGCAGGGAAAGCGTAAAAATGCTTGGGGACACCCAGTTTGAAACAATGTGTTGCACAACTATCATTGTAGGTTTTTACAGGAAGCTATCTTATCACATTATTAATATTTTATTCACTATTGTTTTAAATTGGCGGGAGGCAGTCCGGTGACCAAGGCGATAATGGCGCCAGTCTGCACAGTTAAGTCACAGAAAGCCAGATTTCGGCAGGCCGAGATCTCTCGACGTTGTAGTGCCACCGAAGAAGAAGATTGTTTCAAATGAATTACTTACGGTTTGAAAAGTTTATTATACAAAGCTGTTGAAGAAAGCAACCCAGCAAAGAATATTTGTTCCATCGCAATGTTATGCAACGAACGGCATCCCAAACCATCCCCCAGTTACCACATTGGCACACCACCCGGTTAGGCTGGGAAAAACGCATAATCCCAAGCACGGAATACACGATACCGCTCAAAACACTAAGCAAACCACCATTAAAGTTGGCCTCTTGACTGGACTTCAAATGGTACGACTGGTTCACCCTTTCACCCTGTGGCCGGGACTGTTAAGCGCCTATGCAAACCCCCTTTTCGGCAGGCGTCGGCCCCCAGTTTTATGGCCGATCCATTCGCACACACGGCCAACAAAACATAGATAGTAAAAGTTTAATTACTACCTATACCGCCATAAAATACGCTCCAGTTATGCAGGGAAGTAGTGCACACGTCCACGAACGGGTGGAGCAAAAAGTTATTTCGCTTTGTTTGTTTGTGCCGCTTACGGTAATTCGTAGCTCGGGTCGGAGCCGGAAACACATGTTTTATTGACATCGAGCGGTTTTCATACATTGATCCGTCCCGGGGGGAGCCCGAAAGGAACTAATTGCCGATCCGTCCGCTGACATCAGCTGCAATATTTCTGCTGTCTTCGGTGTTTTTCGAAGCTCTCCCTAGCGTCGTTGTTTGCCTATTGACACTTTTCCACCATTTCGTGTGTCCGGCGAAACGGCAAATTGCCTCTGGTGAAATTTGCTATTATCGTGCCCGGGAAGACCCGTCGAACGCGTTTAGCGGATGTTTATGAACCGCAAACAACCGTACAAACGCTCCCGCCGCTTCCGTGTGCCTACGCTCTAAAATCCCATCAAATCCTCGGTCCGATCACAAGTGCAAATTATTATTCGCCTGGTCAGGCGATATCGTAAATTAGATTTTAAGTCCTCCGTCCGAGCATCCGCACCGCACTCGAGAGAGAAAGAAAAAGGCCTGTTTTTTCGGGGCAAGCTTTTGTTTTGTTCCTGTTTTTTTCCTCCCCTTGGAACGCACCAGCCAGCCAGCGTCAGTTGTTCGCTTATTTCCCACCTGAGTTCGTTTGTTTGCTTCTGGGTTTTTTTTTCCGTTTCTCGATCACATCAGCGACTGGGCTGTTTACTCCAGTACAGACCGCTACTACTTATCTGGCTCTGGCTTTATGCTCGGCTGGCCCCCTTTACCGGGGGCTGACTCTGCACCGGTACCTGTACACAGGCAGCCGGGTCACTGGCATTTGGGCACCCAGCAGGCGCGTATAATATTTTGGGCCATTTTATGAGGTCGGAACCGATTTTTGATGCCACGGACGCATTTTTCGCTGACGTCCCTCGCCGCTTATCGATCTGTGCCGCAGCGCGATCACGGTCGAAACTGTTTCATGGCCCGCATTTTTTTTCCATTGCCTTTTTCTCCTTCCACACAGATAGCTGCATCCCGCGATGGGGCATCGTTTGGCAGTAAATCACGCTGGCACGTTTGCGTATCTCCGAAAACGGTAGGACGCAACCCGCCCCAAATAAGTCCGAAACTCCTTCCAGGAATCTGGATCTTCTTTCGATCCCTACTTCAAAGTGACATGCACAAAAGGGACAGTGAAGGAGGACAGGAAACCAAATCTGACGGCATCCGGGATGAATTTCATCGATTCTCGAGCGGGAAGCAGCACGCGGCTTTAACTACTTCAAAGACGCAACGACCCGCGCAAAGACCTTGGCTTCGTGGTGGTGAGTTTGGAGCGGATAATGTGGCGAAACCCCCCTACCCTCCAAGGATTGCGAAGCTCGAAATCGGATGTCGATAGGATCGATGGGGTTGGATAAATTGTTTGGAGCAAAGTTAGCGACGGTGGAATGTATGCTAAAGCGATTTTTTTTTGCGTGGGAAGACGTTAGTTGATTTCGTTAGCACGGCTAGCAACGAGGATCACATTTCCCAATTTTGAATCTTCTTCGGGCTTTTTGGTTGCTACATTCTTAAAGTTACATTCATTGACTTAAATTTTTGCGCTAGCTTGTAGAGGACTTTTTGTCTAAAAATAAAATAATAAAGAGGAAGTTCGTGGAAGTTTCCGTGCTTGCTTCACCACCTTCACTTTAACAGAAAGCTCCATACATCTTTTATCACTTCCACGGACCAGTACTCCCGGTTGTAAGTATCGATCGTCAAGAAGCGGACGATTCATGAATCAACCACCACTCGCCACGTGTCCGGCTCTGCTTGCCGATGTAACACAACAGTTTGCTCTTACGTCTGCTCAAGTATGCTGCAGGCGCATATTTTCCGAGAATAGTAAATCGATTTAACCCTACGAATGAGTGCTATTTTGCTCTTGTCGACACGCTTTTCTTAGACAAAGCATCATTGCTCGTCCGTCCTTGGCCGGTGTTAGAAGATCTTCCCACGCCTTCATGAAACATTAAGTAAATTTATTCGTCATATTGGAGCCCGAGTGTGACTGCAGGACGCTTGCCAATGCCGACGGTGTATATCACTTGATCGAAAAGGAAAGCCAATCTATGAAAACGGGAATTCCGATAAAAGCCGTCCATGCAGCAGCCAGCGAGAGAATTCTTCAACTAACAACTTTCCTTCTGCAAAACGGGTTTTACTACATTTCGACGCATCTTAAGGATGGAAGTGAGATGTGGCTGAAGGCAACAAAGAAATGGATGGGGCCGCAAGCTTAATTGAGTCAACGATGATTCCCAACGTCATCGCCCCACTGGTCAATAGCATGGTCTTTGGTATTCGCTGGACGTTCGCCGGGGTGTATATACAATTATGTGTAATTTTTCCTGCTGATTGGTATACATTCAATTACCATTGGACCAGCGATGAATGGTGCCTCGGTTTGAGAATGTATCCTTTCGGTACATTAAACATCCTTCCACACGATGGAGAAGGTAGCTATCCGAATTGTTGCGAAAAATGTACATGTCTAGGTAACTAGAAATGATCTGTTGGCATAACTTATGGCAGTGGTTTGCAGCAGATATGGGGAATTTGCTTGGTAAATATCGGAAATTCATATCTGATGAACTAAAGATAAATGTTGTAGGTCTCCAAATTTCAAGTGGGTTGCTTTTATGCCATAAAACGATTCGAATTGAGAAACAACTTCTTGAAGTTCAAGATCATAAGTTCCACCCAGATAACTTATGACTGACGGAGAAGGTATCAGCTAGGGATGCTTTAGGAGCTATTTGCGCACCGGAAACGCGATTGCTCGTTGCCAACCACTGACGTCTGACGTAGCATCTGCATCAGTTCCGTACCGACAACGGATTGAAAGAATTGCACACGTGTGCAAATAAAAGCCAGCTATTCCTTGCGTCACACGGTGACGTGCTTTCCGTCGAAAATTACTCCACATTCATGCAGCGCTACGTCGTGTCGGTTGACATCCAGCATCCCTGACTTGTACAAACGCTCTGTGATCTTTCCTTTTCATTATAACAGTCACCGTATAAATATGTTGGTATGGATGCTTTTGGCTCGCTTCCCCGGAACCCGTCTTGCCATTGCCAGTACGAGATCATTGTGTGCATTGCGAGAGAAAGAAATAAGAAAGAAGCGGTATACCCGTCCAGAAAGTAGTAAACAGCAGCAGCGTTTTGGCTTCAGCGCTGGTTGCCGTCGTCGATAACGTTTTGCTCAAGCTAATGTAACGCTCCGATTGGTTCCGGTTCGATTTTCACCCTCCTTTTAGGTGAGCTTGGCAAAGGTGGTTGGATGGACGGTGAGCTGTGGGGCACGTCATGCAATCTCAATCGAGTCGAAGTATGGCGACTGACACTACCGGGTGGGGTGGTGGTGAATCAAGAATCAACTGCTTATCGGTGTTGGGTCTTCGGTTTTATTTTTTTTCGGGGCACCAGGTTCGATTGCAGCTGCACTCGAATCCGCTCGTTGCACTTTCACGGCACACCTCGTCAAATCGTGCACTTTCTCGCGCGACTATTTTTTACCACGCTGATTCGATTCCATTTCTCTTTCGCGTTGGCGTTGTTTGGCGGGCTTGGCGGTCAACTCCCGGATTTTTCTTTTTCGGTAATCGAACACCCAAACACACACAAACACACTCAAGTATACACACACTTTTGCATTAAACACCTGCAAATTATCGACCTGATTCGATGGCAGGGCTCACTCCACGCTTTGGCACCTTTCACTTCCGATACAAGATTCGAATTTAAAAATGCGCATGAAAGAATTAAGGAGCAACACAGGCACTATCACACACACACACATACACACTATTTCGTCACAGCATAAGCTCCCCCTTTTTCCGGCTGGGGTGATGCGCGAGAATAAGAACAACAGCGGGAGAGAAAGAGAGAGAGAGGGAAAGCTCCTTTTTAGCGGGTCGTCACGCACGTGATCTCGTCTCGGTACCGTGTGTCGTTTATGCGGCAAGACGTCTTGCTTCGACCGATTTCTCCAGCCAAATAAATCCGGTCGCAACGCTGGGGCGATCGCGAGCCTCTAACCGACGATCGACGCTGGCTGGCTGGCTGGTTCGCGCCGAGAGCGCTGGTTCACGATCACGTATACGCCGTCGTGGTGGAGTGGTGCGTGCGAGCATACAGCCGGAGAGAAAGCAGCGTAAGACCAAAACAACGCGCGCCGTAGAAAAGCTCCCAGCCGTGGTGGACGTGAAGATGTCGGGCGCTAGCACTGCAAGACGAATGTCGTCATCGGACGTCATTGTTTCGGTGGGTCGAATGGCCAGAAAGGGCCACGGCGAGAGAGAGAGAGAGAGAAATCGCGAGTTGGATCAGAACTGCATACAGCCGTCTGTCTGGTGGTTGTCAGTCGATGCAGTATAGGGCGATTTCCCGGTTATCCCTGGCACCAGATGTTTGCTGTCTGACGTCAACAGCCACGCGAGAATCCGGCCAACGAACCGACGGAAGCTGTGGAATGCTCATCTCACTAATGAGCTGCTCGCTAACTGCCAAGTTCATGGTAGCCGACGAAACGGTGTGCTGCCGTTCGGTAATGCATTAGCGGCCATCCCTGCACCAAAAGAAAACAACAGCCCGAGAATCGCTACGACAAACAGCGTCGCTATAATATCTTACTCAAACTAAGTGACGACTTAGTGGGAAGCGAAACCGAAAACCATGGACCGCTTTCACATCGTACGGTCCCGGATGGCCGGCAGGTGTCGTCAGCACGGGTCCGACCTTTGGTCAGCTGGCACACAGCACCAGCGGACGCATTGGGCGTTAGAAACACTTCAGACCGGCGTTCGGCTGGGTGGTGGAAACAACAACGAAAAAAAACACCCGAACAAACACGGACACTCGCCGTGTTCCGCGGTTTATGAGTTTATTTTTATGAGCCTCCAGGTTAATTCTATCAAATTGGATGTGCCTGCTCGGGATGGAATTTACATAGTAAAACACTGGTCGCGGCTCACAGCTGAGAAGGTGATCATCGTAATGGTGTTAAAACATCCAACAAGTAGTTGCAAAACAAGTTGCCCTCCCGGTTCTGTGCATCCGGGTGGAAACGCTGCGTTCTGAAAGTTTCTCTTTCATGCTTCGGTGCAATAAAGCTTGGCTTATGTCCGTTCGAAAGTTGGAATGTCTGCTGTGAACGGTTTTATGGAAGTTTAGCTAGAAGTTGAGCCCGGTGGCATAAAGAGACACGGTAGCAGCGGCGGCCTTTTTTACAAGGCAGAACTGGCATTTGAATTTCATTTGAGACTTTCTGGAAAGATATTATTATATGGCCTATCAGATGCCTATTCCAAATAACCGACTGTCTGGGCAGCCAGCCCGAATGTAATTGCTTATACATCCTATTTTAGGCATCTGATTTTCTTGAAATTTTTTTTATATTCGGCTGAATTACGACTGTTGTTATCTAGAAATTTAATAAAAATTATTTGGTTTAAAATGTTTTAAGGAACTATGATTCTCAATACCCCTTCATCAAGCAATCGAGCTACTGGTCTGGCCAGTGGACTTTGAAGGTTTATAACTTTTGAATGCTGTATCCAATTTCAAAACGATTTTTGAATTTTTAAAATAAATCAAACTAGTTTTTCTCCTAAAAGTTGGTGTATGTAAATCATTTAAACTACTTAAATTTAAACTAGTTTTGGTGTTATAAACGGTTACAGATAAAAAGTTTTTTCTGGACGTTTTTTTTTTTAGTTTTTAGTTTGGACGGTTCAGCATATGTCGGTAATAAAAGATAAATAAATAATAAAAATAAGTTGGGGTGGTCCGGTGGCAATGGCAGGCAGAATCCGAATGCTCGGTTTCGGATGTGAAGCGATTGCAGTGTGGTTATCCAGTTATATTTTAGAGGTTGTAAGGATGCTTTGCTCCGGGGTTATTGCTGGCAGTGATATGTTGATGGCACTGTGGTGTTAAAACGGTTAAACTAGACAATACAAACATTTGTCTGCGTACAATGTTCTTCAAACCGCCCAGCAGCAGCTAGACCACCACCGAACTCAGAAAGTATCGACGAATTCCATCCCGTAATAGCAGGGTCTGATCACGAGCTTGGACTCGCCGAACCCAACGCCAGCAAGGTCGAACTCGGGCTCGATCAAAGCTAGGCAATTTAATTGTAAAAGTTCAATAAAATACTTGCATAATTTTCTCGAGAAAAAAAAATCAAATCAACTTTGAAGAACCATAGCATGCAAACCGCTTGACATTGAGGTAACATGTTTCATACCGATGGAATGAAAAAGGAGCCAGTTTGGATTGGATTATATATTCAAAAATTATAGCCGTATAAAATGGGCTGGTTGCCTGGAAGAAGAAGTTTATCCGATTACCCGTGACAGGTTTAAGCTCCAATCCAGAACAAACGCTCCAATTAACAAATTATTGCATCGAAAGCATACATTCTTAAAATGCTTCAGTCTAAATTCGATGGAATCTTTCCTACCTTCAGGGGACTAGTTATTCGTCCTCATCCAACGAGAAACCTGATAGAAGATTAAATCCAAAAATGCTATAAAATCAAGAATTTGGAACATTCTTGATGCAAGGTTGCAGTAAGAGAGAGAATTCCTGCGGAGAAAACGTCCACCAACAGTGAGCAGCTAGGCCGTGGCAAGACACGTCTGTCGATCATCAATCAGACTCGTTCTGGTTTCACTGCACATGGATTTGAAAAGGAAAAGCGTAACAACAGACGGTTCCGGATATTAGGGCAGACACGGTGAGCAGACACTCTCACTGAACATCTTTATCCCGCTGATCTGCTGTACAGAGATCAACAGATGACGATGGCATGTCTGTGACCGGTTCCCCGTCCCCGCACTTACCCCGAGATCGAAAGCTTTGGAGCGTTGTTCGTCAACGATCTTCCAACCGCTTATCACGTGTACGTGATCGCGCAACGAGAAATCCTTACCCTTTTGTTACATTTCCTTAACCAGATTTCGACTTGGTTTTTTTGGAGGAATGTGAGCACAGGAGAAAAAAAAAGATAATTTGGAATCACTTTCTCATTGTGTCCCGCTAAGGTTTCGTCGGTTTTTTTTTTGGGGGGACTCATAATCACACTTAATCACAAGCTCCAGCGATGTACTTTTCCTGCACTGAGGGCACTCTGTGCCGTTCATGACGGTCTGCTCGTTTGTGGCGTTTGTATCGCTGTCATTCGATCGGACGCACAGTCTTCAAGCGTTTACTTTCTTTCAATTCTTACCCCGGTAGGAGATCATGCCGTGTGCGCACTCGTTTTGGGGTCTCCCATGGGTTGCGCTTTGTTGTCGATGATCATCACCATCATCTTCATTATCACCGGCGAGTGTTTGAACGGTGGCCAATCCTATTAGCCTGGTGAGCCTGGCTTTCCAGCCCAGGCGGTCTCCCACCCGGGAAAGGCACCGCTAAGCAGTTTAGGCCGAAACCAATAAAAAGCCACAACACAATTGGAAACTCTCAATTGTCCAGTCGCGGTGGGACTGTCGGTCATTTTTCTTTCGTCCACTTTTTTTGTGCTCGGTTTGTGTTTGCATTTAGCGTTCCCCTTTTATCATTCCCCCCCCCCCCACCCCCAGCCAACCAAAAACAACATTCCCAACTCGCCCCCCTCTCTCGTGGGGTCCATCACTCTCACCGAGATTTCCCTCTCACCGCACGAAAGCGAAATTAACATTCACACTTTGCCTCAAATTTGCGTCTCCCCTGGGAGCTTCCCTGTCCGAGACAGTACTTACGACCAGTTCCGTTTGTACCGGTCACCCTCCCAAGACAATTGCCCGCATCCAGCCCGCTCCCGCCCAAATGATTATTGTCGCTGGTCGCAGAGAAAGCACTCGGGCAGACCGCACCCGTGGTTCAGGAATCGGAAAGTCCCCGGGCCGAAACGATGCTGGAACCCAGCCGCACTGAACCGAAACATCATCATCCGATCGCAACAGCCAGGTACAAATTCACCCCTAACCGGACACGTCACCAGTCTTGTGTTTTTTTGTTTGTTTCGGTTGATGTTGGTGCAGTTGATGCTTTTTTTGTTTTATTCGCTCGATTTCTGGGTCACCAAATTGATTCGAAACACTCGCGCACCACTCACTACTGTTTGCTTACTTTCCCACTAATTAACGTTCACTCTTCACAGATTCGGGCACAGGACCCAGGGCCAGCTTGTGCAGGCCGGCATGGATGGCCAAAACTTCCACACGCGGTGCGTGTTTGCGGTACGCGTCTAATATCTGTGTCGCTCACTAATGGAAGCAAATGAACGATTCCGATCCGGTGGAGCTTCGCATTTAATAATGTTATGCCGTGGGGTCAGGGCGTCAGTTGGAGGTGGAAAAAGGGAACAGTCGACTGGTAGTAAAAAAAAAGCTTAGAATAGGCGAGCCGTGTTCGTTATCGCTAATGCAGTCAAACCAGCAGGGCGTGTGTGTGAATTTGGCCTAATTTACCTGCCAGTCAGTTGTGCGCTGGCTACTGCCAATCGCACGGTCCTATAAATCATTCTGTTGCTGGGGGGTTCTGCTGTTTGCTGTACGTAAACACACGAAACCGCACCGAATCGTCCTGTTTTGTCGCATTAAAGGGAGCCGTTTTGCCAAAATTGGACTTGTCTACTGCCATGGTGTAGTGTTTCCTTACGGTCAGTTGTCAGAATCAATTAAGAGAAGTGCTAATGAGAACCAGGGGATATAGCTGAACACACTCATGTATCTTACTATTTTTCTCTATCTGCTCGTATGTATAAAATTAGTTAAACAAATTAAACAATATAAATCCACTTCACTTAAAACGAGAACTACGAATACTGTCGGTAGTGAGCAAGACCTGTTTAGCATTAGGATGGATAATAAATGTATTTCAAATTAAATAAATGGATTTCAAATGATAAAGTGCGATTTATCATGATGGTAAAGCCCTTTTCCAATTAATTATCTAATTTATTATCAATTATCTCTCAATTTTCTTACTTTAATGCACAGAAATCGCGAATGAAATTAAAAATCCGAATTCGTTTCAATCGGATTCGGTGGTTCTGATTCGAGCGCCTGGTAGGTATGCAATATTTTGCTTCCGTACAGGAAAATGATCCTCCCGTTTTTGTACATTTTGAAATTTACCATAAAAAAACCCGGTGCAGTATGAATTTCAATGGCAACCTAAAAACATCCAAGGAAGGTGCTTGTACGCTTACTGGTAGGGGTAGTGTTTGTTTGAAATGCGCCAACATTTATGCAATCCGGAAAGCACCGCTTCAACATTCAAAATTATTATTCAAAAATTGAAAAAATACGAAAGCAAACTGAAAACTGCCTTTGCTCCCTGTTTAGTTTGGTTTCCGATTATAATTTACTCGCTTCGAATCATATTTCATTTGTGTTCCGAAAATCTTTCACTCTGCTGGTCCCTGGTTAGAAAAATTGTCCGCTCCAGCCACGAAATTTTGGTATTTTTCAGCGCTACCAGCTGTTTGTGTAACAGGAGAACATGCTGCGAGCAGGTATCCTGTAAATTCTATAATAATTTCGATATACGCCTGTCGGTATACTACTCGTGTGGCATGATGTTCGTGTCCAAGCTGCACGTGTTATAGTAAGCTAGTTTAGTGGCTTTATAGAACGCTAAATTAGATCGGTTTGGTTTATGGTATGCTGTTTATAGTATTTTACCACTATTTACTTATGGTACGCTATGCCATACAACTTCTTGTTTATGGTGTGGTGTACTATTTTATTGCACACAAATATTTTATGGCCTAAACGCCGTAGTACAGTTTTTAAACGAACTTGGCGTTAATTTTTTGTAAATTTGTAATTCGTCAGCACATGTGGTGATGGAAATACGGCATCAAGCCGTCATAATTTAAAATAAACTTTTAAATTCGCACCGCTTGCAGGGAAAAGCAGCAACAAGCGCCTATTGAATTGAATTGAAGGAGGCCAAGATTGGCGGTTGCTTTGATGGCAAAATCATGAATTCACAGATAATAGCTGAGTGAGGATCGATCACAGGGAACACTGCTCACAGTACTCGCACCGACAGTGCCGGGTGTTGCGGTCCTAGTGCAGATGTCCCTCCAAACTTCCCCGGTGCACAAACCGATTGGCGCAGTGGTCGTAAGTAATATGTTTGCTGTTACTTATGTTTTTCAAGGTACAGAATAGTATCGTAGAATAGCATATCTACAGATTTCTCAAGTTACCGGAAACTTCGTCACACGTCTTCAGCATCCACGTCGTAATGTTCATCGCATTACTAAGAGTGTGTAGCACGTAGAACTCAAACAGACAGCTTCTCGACTGTTTCTTTTGAATCAGATTTTTACTAGCCTATATTTTCTGGCTTATCCGACACATTTTCGGTAGAAAAACTAACTTCTCTTCATAATTCGCTAGCGATCAAACGAATTAGCAGGTTAAACACCTTCGCTCGGCCCAGCCTGGTTTCGTCGTCTTCTTCTTCCTTGGCACTACAACCTCGAGAGGTCTCGGCCTGCCATTTCTGGCTTACTGTGGCTTAATGTTACACTTGATAAAGTAGTCAACCCTACGTATGGAGAGGCGGTCTAGATGGGATTTGAACCCCGGCCCTGTCGTGTGAAGACCGGCGCCGCTGTCGCCTTGGCCACCGGACCGCCCCAGTGATGTGCAAATTGAGTCGGAAAGAGTGAATGAGTTAAATCTTAGCAAAGAATTAGATAATTCAAATCATCGCCAAGAGTTATCACTCACTCACTCACTTATGATTTCACTCTCCACGCCGGCTAGCCACTCACTCACTGACAGAACTCACTCACTGAAGATTAAATTTAGTCGTGAGTAGTGTTGGGTTCGCAGGAGAGCTACCGGGAGGCCTCGTCTCAATAAAATGGGGGCTCTGAGCGCACACCTCGACTTCAAAAAGGTAGCCCGGCACTCTTCGAACTCTTCGCCCTCAGTGAGTGCGGAATTACAGGGAGGTCTCACCTTTCGCATGTTGGTGAGCAGTTGCCCTCTCCTCTTAAAAAAGAGCTTCTTGACCCAACACTAGTCGTGAGTAAAACGCCTCGCAGGGAGGTACTTTTGAGGAACCACTCCTCTCCGTTCCCCCTGTCGCATAACAAAAAATGTATTGAGCCGGCCCAACACCAAGCCACCCTTCCATCCCCCGGTAAGCAGATCTCTAGATCAAATCACTACTTGGACCCGATCTTACCGTCTAAGGTCTTAGTGAGTTAATTGGACCGAAGTGAGTTAGTTAAAACGCGGTAAGTGAGTGATCAGTGAGAACTGAAAGTTAAATCATTTATCGAAATTCTACTCTCAAACAATGAGAGGTTATTCCCATCAATAGTTTTGTTGCGGTCTGTTATTTTTCAAATCAAAATTGAAACTGAAAAAAAAAAAGTATTGGTAGCTAAAATTTCGAATTTAAGCTCCCTCCTTCGCTCTCATGCAGCGATCGAGATGTGTTTCGCACATTCAGCCTATGTTTGAATTAAAATCCCATTCCTATTAATGAGATGACACTTTCACCCCGCCGATAGTCGTCTGTGAGATGGATGAAGAGAAGAGAAGATGATAATCGATACCGGATCGAATAAAATCATCCTCAACTTTATTTTAATCTCAAAATTCAAGTCCAGAAACGGATGGGTCATCCAAAGCGTTCTGTTATGGTACATAATTCTCTCGCAAGAGCATCAAACGCATCCAGAAAAGCTTGAAGACCCCTGAACTAGTTAGTATAAGCGCTGTATTTTCGTCCATAATTAACTCCAAACAACTGGCAATGTAGCTGTGTAGCTCGGGAAATTTTAGGAGCACCATGTGTGTTGCCTTATTAACCCAATCATTCCCAGAGTATTATTTGTTTTACTTTACCGTGACTCATCCAGATGGTTCCTCGAGCAGCGAGACTAGCTGCGTTAAAGCGTTGTATGTTGCGATTTCTGCCATTTGGTGTGAGATTAGCATAAAGTTTGCGATTAATATGTATCGCCCCTATAAGCGGTAAATGTAGGCCTCGTTTGGAGCGATTCGTAGCTGCTACCCTCATGCAAACGGCTTAGCGACAGCCCCAAACCCAACTTCGATAGTGAGTCCGATTATAAGGGTGGAATATTTATGTATTATTCAAATAACCTTTTGCATCCTTTTTTTGTACTTTCTACCATCAATTGTGGCTTATTTTACAAATTAACGATCCACAAAACCATCCAACACAATTCCCTTCAATGCTCAATAAAAATCCACCGAGACCGTTCTCTCGCACCTTATTACACCGATTTGACCGAAAGTGCCGAATCGAGAATGAATCGCAATTGGCACAAAAGGATATTACCCCCTGATTTTTTTGTTAGCACAACAAAACAATTTTCCCAACCCAAACCCAATCCCAGCGCCAATCGTACGGTTGATTCCACAGTGAAAAATTCAATTCCATATCCAATGTCAACGCTGTCTCCCCGAGTCGAACGGGGAAAAAGTCAACCTTTCGTAAATGAAAATTTCCACCTCGCATCCCAATAACACCCATTTACCCCGGGGAAACAACAGCGAAGCATTCGAAAAGGATAAACTCGTTCGTTTGTCTGCACGGGTTTTCAATCGAGCGGTGTCCTTTGGTGTCCTCAGTTGCCGAGCTTTACAGCAGAGGTTGTTACCGTTGGTTTCATGTACAGTGAAGCTCGTAAAACAAATTGCCATGCCCATAAATGATAGCACTGCAGACGATGGAACTGTAACGGGGTCTGTGCTCGAGGCCTCGAGGGGACAGAAGAAAAAAATCAGTAACGTTATCGATAAAATCAATTAACCGTGCTGTGTTAGAACACGGGGGTTGGTCCCACCCCAAACGCCTAAAGCAAACTTATCTCGAGTGCAGTTTAGTGCTCAAAACTGTTAGCTGTTTTCCGACTACCTGTCATACGGTGAGTGTCCTTCAACACCCCGGGGGCAAGTGCGTTGCTGATTGAGCTGGTAAATGAATTTCCATTTTATGGCACCGGCAGCCGCACTCATTTATCAATCAATCTGGAACCATAATCCGGGGCCGGCTTATAACGCCAGACGGCTTCGGGGAGGCACTTCGAGTGCTCACACGGGTGGCGGTGACTAGGGTTACGATAAGGAAGTTTATGTGTCGTGCGAAGTGCGCGATAATGGCAGCTCACTGGGCACGGCCTGTGGAAACTATTTTAATCCTTGCCTGCAGGCTGTTTGCACATGTCGAACGTCGTCTGTATGTTGCTGATTGAAGAGGGTAGAATATGCAACAGGTTGACATTATAAAAAAGAGCGTCGAAACGCATTTATGATGGGACAGACTGGCTGCATCGATCGATTCGTATTCGTGGTGGAATATTTTCGATGCACCGGAGATTAACTGGATGGCTTGTTGAAGAGGCTTTTTATCGTCCAAAAGCACCATTTGAGTTCATATCCCAATTTATCAGTCGATAATAAGTCGACCAACGCAAATTAATTATAGCAATTCTTCCTGACGCTCCTCTCAAGCTTTATTCGGTATGAGTAAGCCTTTACCTTTATTATTAATTATTATTAATTATTATTAATATTATTCATAACTAGTCAAGCCTTTTGCTACCTTCGTTTCGAGAAACCTTGGACATGCCAACCGGTGAATCACCCCCATCGATCACCCATCCTTTTCCGGTACCGTGACCTACATTTTGATAACACGAGAAAGTGAAGCGTGACGAACCGGTTCGGGGAACCGCTGACAACACTTCCCTCCAATAGAACAGTGCTGTCGAGGGGTTTTCGGTTGCTGTGGACGCTTTTCGCCGGCTAGTGTGGATCGTTTCCAGGGCAATGGTTCCCGGTTCGTTGCCCAAAACGCTGTAATGATGGTTCTAACGAACGTTTGCTCACTATAGTTTGTTCAGGGCGTATATGAAATACATCCAGAGCTCGGTCTCGATAATGTATGCCAACCGTTTAAGGTTGCCGTCTGAACCACCCCACCCAAGGGGATCAAGAAGAAGTTGATGTCAGTTTTGCTCGTAACTAAGTAATTTGTTCCCCCACTGGGTCATACAGGTGGAAAGGCATGTTGTGAGTGATACTGTGGTTACTATGTTAATAAGTTGCACATTTTATAATGGATGTGCCCGCATGTGGTTAGGTTTTGTCTGGAGTTGAAGAAGCTACATCATGCAAAGAAGAATGGAAAAGAATGGCAACGCATTTCTAAATTGGGAGTGATTTTCTGAAATAATTTTAACTAACCGAAATATAGTGAAGAAATTTTATTTATTCTACCTATGGTTCTCGGTATGGTTCTACCTACCTCAGGAGGCTAAACCTTTTTGCCCGGGAGGCATTTAGGTGACATTCATGGCATCCTTGATTTGATTGTACCAGTAGCTGGGAGTTCTTAGCAAGCAAGTAGCATATCCGACAAAGGTTTTAACTATTTAATATAATAATTGTTGTAGCAGAAATTGGGGCAATAGTGTCACTATAAGCAATCAATTATGTAGTTTACTTAAACGTTTTGCAAAAATGCTGGATGTACTTTCTCATTACCATTTCCCATAATGCCATTTTACACTTATTAATGAGTCCCATAAAAAATAAAACACCTCCTCTACAGACATTTTATTTTTACTCATTTATTTAAATTTTTTTTTATCTTTTGCTTATGTAGGCTTGGAGCAGACCCTAAAGCATAAATAGGGGCGGGGTTCAAATCACTTTTGGGAAGACAATCCAACTATGCGGAATCAATAAGTCTAGTAAGCCAGAAGTGGCAGGCATCCCAGGTAACAACATCGTAATGCTTTCTCGCTCTATCTAAGTAGCAAGTAAACCTACCAAAGCGAGAAATGATGATGATTTTGTTACCTGAGATGCTGCTTAAGATGTCATTATTTCAAGAAAGAAGAAGAAGATATAGGCTCTGGGTCCATGGGACCTTATTGTATCCATAGACCTCATTCGCTTCTTTCCTGTCTATGGTTACAAGTATGTCTCGGTTAAATCTCTCCGTACAGGTTGTTGATGCGTAAACGTTGATGCAGGTTGTTGCCACAGACGTTTTATAATTAATTAAAAATGTGATGATTTTTTGCGCTGTGGAGCAAGAGGGCCCATTAGGAATAATCAAACTAGGTCGTGAAAAAATGGAAAATCGGTTCAGAGACATCACAAGTTAGGGATGTCGGTTGTTTACCAATTCCTCCACTTGCTGTGCCTTAAAATTAGTCGCGTAATGATCAGAGCCAACCTTCAAACTAACGATAGGTGTAAGGACTCCTTGGGGTTCAATGATTGGCGAGCGATGTCAGAGAAGCTTGTTGCTGTTTCTGTGTTTCTGAGCTATTCATGTCACCAAAGGGTTCTTTTCGGTTAAGGAACGTACAGTCATTTCTATACTGTCCGCTGCTTATTGGTAAGATAGATCAGAACATGATTCCAAGTCCAGAAGTTCTGTACAGTTTTAGTTAGTTTTTTGATAACTTATCTCTCTATAAATATAGTACAAAACTTGTGGCACTCTTGTCTTACACATTTGATCCGATTATTTGCTGAGTGGCTGAGCAGAGTGGCTGTACGCAGCCGTGTAAGTATGGGCCACGTGCGCAGCCAAAGGAAGCGCCGAATCGGTTTATTTTATTCGGCCGAAACAATTTAAGGTCAATAGCCAATGTAGCTGATTATCATAAAATAGTTGATTAAAAATGAGAAGACAGGCACGAAAAATCGTTTTTAAATTATTGGAAAAAAAATTAAGTTAAGTAGTTAATAATTTAAAATGGGTGGCTCATTTGCCACCACGGCACACTTGCTCCAATACTTGCTCCAACTGCCATTTCAAGAGACGCTCAACGAGTGTAAAAAAAGGATCCAACCACGGATTTTGGTAATAGTTCAACAATGTACACAATGTTGCACATGGAGCAACAATGTTGCTCCCCTTTTGACTCGCGTCTTTGTGAGATCCATCAATGAGGGTTCCTTTCCTACCATATGGAAGTCTGCTTGGCTGGTCCCCCTTTTCAAAAAAGGTGACCGCTCTGTATGCTCCAATTACCGTGGTATTTCACTACTCCCCCCCATTTCCAAAATCCTTGAATCAATTATTCTCTCCTCCATCCTTCCTATCATTGTTGGTCACCTATCCCCGCGCCAACATGTTTTCATTCCCAAACGCACAACTTCCTCCAACCTTATGTGTCTTGTATCCTCTGCTCTATCGAACATGTCATCCGGTGGTCAAACTGACGTCGTATACACCGACTTCAGTACTGCCTTTGACAGTGTTCCTCTCGATCTGCTGATTGCCAAACTCGAAAGACTTGGTATCGGGGGTGGTTTACTGTCCTGGCTGAAGACTTACCTGGTTGCGAGATCGTATAGAGTTAGAGTTTCGTCTTGTCTGTCCGATTCCTTCGTAGGTTCCTCGGGTGTTCCTCAAGGTAGTGTCCTTAGTCCTATTTTATTTCTGTTATTTGTTAATGACTGTGTTTCCATCCTCCCCGCCGAAGGTTTTCTGTTTTACGCAGACGATCTTAAGATCTTCCTTCCTGTGTCCTCGTCTGCTGACTGTTGTCTTCTCCAAACTGTACTTGATTCCTTCTCTGTTTGGTGTCGTAAGAATGGCCTACTCCTGTCCCCCGATAAGTGTTGTGTGATCTCGTTTTCTCGTTCTCGTTCTCGTTTCCCGTTTAGCTACACCCTCTGTGATACAGTAATACGTCGTGTATCCTCTGTAAAGGATCTAGGTGTGTGGCTCGACGAAACGCTGTCCTTCAGTTCCCACGTTGATAATGTAATTAGCAAGGCTAATAAATCACTGGGTCTGATCATTAGGCTATCGTCCGAAATCCGCGATCCCCTCTGCTTGAAGTCCCTGTACTGCTGTTGGGTGCGATCCTCCTTGGAATACGCGGCTGTAGTCTGGTCTCCCCAGGCTCCACTGCGATGGCCAGACTGGAGAGTGTTCAGCGCAAATTCACTCGTGTGGCTGTTCGTCGCTTCCTTAACGGCTATCATCTTGCTCTCCCTCCCTATCCAGTCCGTTGCCGTCTTCTTGGGCTTGAAACCATTGAGGATAGGCATTTCCATATCCGTGCTAGCTTCATTGCAGGTCTCCTGTTAAATGAACTTGATGTCCCTTCTCTTCTGTCTGCCATCCCCCTTTATGCTCCTTCCCGTCGCCTCCGCGATAGACCTCCCCTTTATATCCCATCCCGCCTCACCCGTTACGGTTCGAACGATCCTCTGCTACGAGCTTTGTCGGCTTTCAACAAGTGCTATCACCTGTTCGATTATAATGTCTCCTTGTCTCGTTTTCGTGTCCGTCTTCGAGAAGTCTCTTTCCCTGCCACCTAATCCTGACTGTCATCCTCGCTTTCCCTTTAAGTGTTAATGAACATTGTTGAACCATCATTGGCGGACAATATGAACTAAATAAATAAATAAATAAATAAATAAATGTATTTTATTATGCGATTTTTGTTTTGATTTTTTATCACCTTATCGTAAATCATTATACATCAAATCTATTTTAAGATCTGCAAAGCTTAAGAATTCTTATTTGAAAGAATATCAATCGGATTGTATAGTTGTGATATGAACTGCTATTTACACACAGAGGTTACGTCGTTTTATTACTAATTTTATTTAAAAAAAGAACTTGAATATCCTAATCAGGGTCGGTCCGGTGGAAGATAGCAGTACCGATCATCACAAGGAAGGACCGAGCACCAAACCCATCCAGGCCGCCGCCCCGTACGCAGGATTAACTATTCAGCTTTGTATAAAATCGAGTCAAAGAAAGCCTGCAATGACAGGTCGAGACTTCTTGAGCTTGTAGCTTATATTTAACTATCAAGCCGAACCACATCCAAACTCATACCAGTGTTCTCGGGCTGTTCATTTTTATTGGATTAAAACCCCTTTTGATGTTTGGCACAAATTGGCAATATGAACCACCTAACCGATATTATTTCAAATGCCATACATCAAACCCATCCATTTCTACAACAAAAGCCGCTTTCAAATAAGCCTCTCGAGAGTACAAACATTAGCATCATTGACGGTTGATGGCTCGAACGTAATAACTTTCAGCTCCACCGTTGCTAAGTTGCTCCACTACAACCCTACCATGGAGCGGAATGAATGGGTTAGCCGATTCTTTGAATCTTTCAATCTCTATAATTAAACTTCCATCGCCCACGTACGTGCCATTTTACAATGGCAGTGTTTTGACACGCAAATGAAAGTCTTTTTCCTGCCAGCAATCGATCGTAAAATTCGTAGCATAAAAGCGGATTAATGGGATGACGGGATGGTTGGATGTGTCGCACCCGAGTGGTACGCCAACTTGTACGCTTTTTGCATATTGGTTTTGCACGGAACCCCAATAAACACGGTCGATGGTAGCAAATCAAACAAAACGCTGCTCCGAACCATAATCGAGGTCTGGCGAAGCCGGTCACCGAACGGCGATTATTGTTGTTATCTTCCGCGCAACTGAACCACTTCCGATTCGGCCGAATTCTTTGCCGTTGCCTATCTGTCGACAGCTGCATATCAACAGTATCAATCCGATCGCCTGTACCGAAGCTGCTCGTTAGCATGGGACGTAATTGATGGTGTACGGATGGCATACCCACAGTCAATTACACAATCAGCACCAGCAACAGTAACGGAGCAAGTGAGCAACGAATACATACCGCGTTGATGCCGTGCAAGTTGTCGCTCAAAACAGGTCATTGTGTCAGAAGATGATGTCATCATGAAATGGACAATCAAGAACTCGAGACACGACAAGTTCGATAAGGTGTTTAGCGTTCTTAAAATGAATCCATAACGAAATCCTCGAATATCTATATTTGTTGAAACATGCTCCATTGGCAACCGGGCCTTGTGGGCTTGTGAACCGGCGCGGGAGCTAGAAGCCTCTTACCTCATACAAAATACTTTATCCTCTGATTTATTTAACGATAGCCCAACCAAGTACAAACTTCGCGGTACGCACACACACACACACCCTACATTGACTACACTGTACAAAACTGTTTCGCTCAGCCGACCCTAACGATGACTATGACCCGATTTTCACTGAACCTATGTGCGGAGCTTACTATCGATATCACGTTCGACTTTTTAATCGCTATATGTACAAAAGTTGTTTCGTCGCACAATCCTCTCACAGTACACTCGGCTGTGTGGCATCCCGAAGCATGGCATCGAAAAGGCTGTAAAATTTGCAACAGCAATTTAGCGATCGGTGTAGTGCGTTTTGCAGGCCAAGATGACAACCATATTGATGATAACGGCGTGCATGTCGATTCGCTGACGAGGGCAGCAACAAGTAGAGCCAGTTTCCAAAAGCCCCCCGCTATCCTGTGACCTGGCCTTGGAGTGATGCGTTTCGCTGGAATCAATCAGGCTGTCCCGTGCTACGATGGCACGTGTATGGTTGAAGCGGTTGCCGATTGATTAGCATCGAAACGCATCGGTAAGGGCTCAAGATTTTCTCCGCCGCCAGTTGTGGTAGCGATCGGGAAAGTGGCGCCAGTAGCGGAAAACTCCGTTCTCCTCTACGTTAGCTGCTCTACTTGTGCTGCTGCTGGTGCGGCACGGCAGGCACATTTGAATGGGGACCGTTGATTGGGTGGGCAGCAGTGCGGGCTGCATAACGTTAGGCGCGTTCGGCTTCAGCATTCATTCACGCCGGCACAGAGACGCTCCTGCTCCTGGTTGTCGTTCGATGCGCACAGCTTCTGTTGCTCCTCCTCGTCGTTGTCTGTTAGTACTTCGGACTGATTGATCCAATGGCTCGGAGGGTGCTGAGCGAGACAACAAAAAAAAAAATGGGGGGAAAAAGAGACGGAACCCGTGAAAATGGTAGTCTATGAAGTAGAGGAAGCAAATAGAGTAAGTCGAGAGTGTATTCGAGTAGTTTGTTGTTCGTTCAGGAGTATAAATAAACACGGTGCAGTTCCAATATCAGATGAAGGCCCCTTTCTCCAACACTGTCATTTTGAAGTGTCCATCTCTACCGATCGATGCCACATAGCCTGACTCAACAAGACTTGCCCAATTACAACGAAGTCAAAACATGGAAGTTCCTTTTTTCATCAAGAATCCGTTAATTTGCTTGAAACCGCACGAGCTTATTGATAGTCCTGATAAATAAAACTAACAGTTTTATGGACTATTGTAAAAGATAAATAATTGGCAAAATCTTGGAAAAATGAGCAAATATTTGATGGACTAGTTTAAAGAAGAAACAAGAGAAAAAGTCACCTAGTGCGTCAAATATAACGCTTCAAATATTAAAGAGATGATATTTTAAACAAACCATAACCATAATAATTTAGTAAAAGAAATTCTAAGGCCGAACAAAGCTGCCTGCGACCATTCATCTCAAAATTTTTGTGTAAAATTTTATATCCTCTGGTTAAGCTACAGAAAACCGTTTTCTCCAAAAGTGGTCAATCTATTCGAGTGTATCTCATCAATAATATGCTATTTCACTGGAAGTCATCATTCTGGCCCTGGATATATTCATCACCGAAAAAGCCATAAATTAATGAACGAAGACATCAATTCTGATTTATGGTTTGATGTCGTTATAGGCTGTTGCCGTGATAGAATGATGGCCACCAGATGCAAAGCATTTCTTCTTTGTGAAGCAAATTTGCATAATTGAATTTGTGAATGGTGCAAGATGTATGGCCGGACTGTTCGAAGGAGAAGAAAAAACATAAAAAATGTTGAAGGCAAGGAAAGGAAAGAAGCGTTTTGGACACGCTTGAAGCAAGCATGAATAAGGCAATTTAAATAAGAGATGACAATGTTAACAAAACATAGAGAAAAATGAAGAATGTTTTAAATAAGTAACATAAAACAATAAAAAGAGTGAAATAAAATAGTGGGAAAATTAATTGTGAAAAAGAAAATGTCCATTGTAGTAAAAGCAATATAGGTTTAGGTTGCTTTCTTGGATAGACAGATAAGCAACACCGAAAGCAGTGGCACACATGAGCACAAGAGAGCGAGTGATAGGAGCGTGAGCGCGAAAAAAGGGGAAGCAACCAATCAAAGGCAACCAAAGGCGCACAAAGTGCGTGGGAAGGTTGGAATTGTGGCAAACCTCCGCGGCGTTACGGGCACCCGCTACGGCCCACCGGTGGTCAGTGTCGGGGGTCAGGATCAGGACATCAGCTCGGTCAGCTCAGTATGGTCACCGTTCTCGGTGATGCCTGATTCGTGCAGCAGTGCCGCTGCATGGCGATCGCGCACCTGCGTTACTTCCGGCAGCGTTCGATCGTCGGCGAGCGCACCGTCACCGGTCGCAGTTCGAGCGCCTCTCGTTCGTCCGGCCGTGGCAGCTGCACCGTTCGCTCGGCTTCCGTTCGAGTGGCCGCCCGATCCGGTCGAGCGGCCGCCCGACGCCGTCCGGCACAGTAGCTCGTTGAACTCTTTCCGAAAATTGTCATTCAACCAGCCGTACAGCAGCGGGTTCGAGCAGGCCGAACTCATGCCGGCCATATGACAGATCGCGTACGCCACCATAATGTCCTGCGTGATGGAATGGACGTACAGATCGGCGAACAGGTTGAACAGGTTTAGCGGTAGCCACGAAACGCCAAAGATGAGCGCGATGCTGATCAGCAGATAGTTGGTGCGTTGCATCCTGCGGCCACGTTCCCGCTCGCGGACTGGTTTCGCTTCACCGGGCTTCCCGCTCGTGCTGGACGCTGTACCGACCACCAGCCGGTGCTTTAGCTTCAGGTAGATTCGAAGGTACGCTACCGACACTATGAGAATAGGCAGCACGTACTGTACGCAGAGGGTGAACGCCGAATAGTAGACGCGGCCGTACGCGATCGGCCAGTCTTCGATGCAGTACGACACGTACTCTATGCCGAGGCTGGGAAGATTGACGTCGTAGTGGATCAGCTGTCGTGTGATGAACATCGGCGACGCCAGCACTATCGAGATGATCCAGATACCGGTGAGGATGGCGATGGCACCCATTAGCTGGAGGCTATCACGCGTTGGATATACAATTACCTAGAGTCGGAAGGTTTCGGGGTTGAGTGTTAGAGGGATCAAGCACAAATCCTGACGCGTGCTCGTACTCACTTGATACCTATCTAATGCAATGGCGGTGATGGAGATGGTCGACACGAAGATGCTCGTGGCCTGCAGTGTGCCGATGGATTTGCACAGAAACGGTAACCGGCCCATCGGCCAGTATTTGGTGAGAATTTCCACCAGTGTCAGTGGCATCGTCACGAGGCACAGTAGGAGATCTGTGGAAAGAGTAGAAGGGCTTGCATGCATTCTGAGGACTAACTGAGCTGTTCTAGAGCTGCGTCTTCAGCAGTGATTCAAGGTAATCCTTGATGGTTTTTGAAAGTAAACTGAGGAAACAAGACTTTAAGCTCTCTTTCCTTACATCCACAGGACAGAACAAAGATGGGAGAGCAATGTTTTCTTACAGAACTTCGATCATTGGAATCAAATTACCGTAACAACTCTAATTATACAATGCTAATGATCACAAACCCGCATTCAAATTGAAGAATAACATGAATTCAGCTTTAAACAACATGAGCAAACATCATGGCTCCGAAATCCAAACAATCCGAAGGCAGTATATCGCTTTTAAAGCACAAAACGCCAATGAAGTTCTGATGAAGTTTAGGATCTATATACCTAATGCTAACGTAAAGCCCTTGTTTGCCCAACCTCGCTCATCGATTCTACGAGGCTACGGTGGCTTAACGTGTTCCGAATCAACTCTACCTTCGTTACGTTGCACGACCCTCCCAAAAGAAGTCACAATTTTGACTTCAAAATAGAACGAACGTCAAGCGGCAAACAGAAGAAAAAAACGATCGGAAAAGCGTTCCGGCATCATTTGCATATTTACGAATGGAAATGTAGGCAATTTCCTTCGAATGTGTACGCTTCCGTCGTGGCAATCGAATTTCGAGATTCTCATCAGTAAAAGAAAAGGAATGAAAGAAACCGTATCCGTATCCTCGCCCCACACACGCACCCGGGCACAATCCAACCGTATGGGACCGTAGTCGTTGTCAAAAGTGTCGGCAAAATACCTACCGGAAACGGCCAAATTTACGATGAACATGTTGCGAGCCGTACGCATCTGCGGTTTCCGGGCGACGGCCAACACCACCAGACTGTTCCCGGTGGCACCGAACACGATCAGCGTGCCGTACATGACGATCAGGATGTGATACCAGGGGTCGGCCACCTTCCGGTTGTTGCTGTACTGCTCGATAAGCCCCTGCCGTATGTTGGAGCTTAACGTTGTCATATTGTCGAGCGTGAGATTGAAGCGGGTCAGCACCGATTCCATCTTGGATGGGATGACGTGCCGTTGTTTTTGCGTACCAAGCTAGAGGCCGTTCTGCGTTTGTTGTGTGATTTATTACAATCTTTCTTTTTCAAGGGTTTTTCGTTTTTCGTCCACTATACGCGCCGGGTGATGGCAGCCGGCCCGGTGCGTGCTGGATAATCCTGACTGGGGTGAAGGATAATACGCATTATCATATCAACGCACGGCAAATTGGAATGGCTCGTGGCGTGCATCCTTGGTTGGTAAACTGTTGACCGAAAGGGATTGGTTTCCCGGCTGGGACATCGTTCTGTAACGGGAAAGCAAACGACAGGTCGGCCTTATGAGAAGGTATGCTAATGAAAACATTACCCAAGTTTTTCATCATGCATTATGCTGTACATCATCATGCATTCATACAAATCTCACGTGAAATGACATAAAAATATCAATTTTTTATTTGGTGTTACTAAAGCTTAGTTCTATTTACGGAGGCGCACCAGGTAGTTACAGAGTCCTAACGCCCCCAGGATTATATTTCTGAGAAAACGGATAAATTGCTTAACGTATCAACGTGTTTTCAGCCTCACGGAAAAAAGTATTCGCAGATATGAATGATGCATAACGCAGGCACATTTCCAGGAACCTAGCTCACCAAACATGCAATCGATATCAATTATGTTTTGCTGGAAACATTATTATATATCTTTTCCAATTGGATAAAAAGAAGCAGTGTGAATAATGTGTTCTCGCATATTCAGAATCAGCTTATATTTAGTCGGGCATGAAACGCATCACTGTGTAAGATAGACTAGGATTTTAAAATTGTGGGATAAGTTTGTGAACTTTGTCATCCTCTTGTACCACTAAGAATTTAATGCTGTGTGAATGTCGTTTTCCTTCAAAGCACCCTACTCGAGGCTGAACTCTTCCCACACTGAATCCCTAGAATTCTTCTCTTATTACTATCATTACTAGAAGAGGCTTATAGTCAACTCACATCAGTTCGCTGGCTGGTGCTGAAAGGCTCGTTGATGAAAGGAAAATAGCATTGAAATGAGTTGAGTTGATAGTGAACAGATTTTTGCCAGAAAGATTCAAAAGGGGACAAAAGGGTTCATCTGGGAAGACATTCACCAGGACTAGTTAAGTACTGCTTTTCCTTCTTTTTTGTTTTGATTATAGCTGAGTTACTACGAATGTAATTTTTTTATTCATATAGAACGGCCTAGTCGTGTTGCTTAAGAGTGTACTTGACTCTGTGTAAATTGTGAAGTGCTAATTACGGAGACCGTACTTTGTTAGTTGTGGAAGAGTGCGAGAGTGATATAAACTCATTCTTGTTAACTTTGGGCGTCTATGAAATCAAAACTACATCAGATAACTTAAAGGGTTAAATGTTGCTCGTATCACACACAGTTTTAGGGCAATTAACGACCATCTAGGTGAGGACGGCCTTTAACAATCAAGATTCCTTTTTTGAAGCTCTTTAAGAGCCTCTGAGTTGTTACACCATCTTCGATACAGAATGACTGGATAAGGCAGCTAGTTTAAAGCTTCTAGTAAAATGTTGCTCCAAAATAAGCTATTGGTCGCTTTTGTGATCAGTCGAGAGTATTTTTGGTAGACAATATCCTTCTTCCTTGGCACTACAACGTTGAAAGCTATCGGCCTGCCGTTTCTGGCTTTCTGTGACTTGGGTTTACCCGTAGCTAGATAGTCAGTCATGCGTACGGGGAGGCGGTCTGGATGGGATTTGAACCCCGATCCTGCCGTGTGAAGACTACCTGGGCCACTAGACCGCTCCGATGTCTGACAATGCCTCATATTAAAGAAATTTGTCACATGCGCCGTCTGCTGCTCATTTTGAGTGATCTAATTAAAGCTTTGTTTCAGATATAGACGATATTTTGATTTGTTTTTGTAATAACTGCCATCTTGATCAAGGCATTTTACAACAATTAGATGGGTGCTCTGACTCTTCTTTGATCCAAAACTCCAGCCAGCCAACCAACCACCAGTCAGAAAAGCCTTCATATTTCACTATTTTTTCCTCAGCGACAAGCCTTGTCGTGCGAACAAACCTTGAATTGATGTTGCACAAGGTTTCCGGCTTGGACGAGTCGCTGCTAGGAATCGACTGCATTTTTTTTTGCACAAATTATAAGCATAATAAATACAAATAAAACTAGTTTGGTCATGTTTGATAACATGAAATCGATTTTTTTTTCAAATAAAACCAAACTGATATTCTTGATCGTTTAAATGTGATCCACCATTTTCAGATAGCTTGCTGAAGGAAACCACCCTCCCATTACCACGAAAGTCACCTAAGCCAATGCAATTTTTCCCCAGCATTGTGTAATACTAACCACCATAATCTCATCCTTATCCGTCACTTCGTCACCTTGCTTATGGGAGAAATCTGCACAACAGTGTGTACTTAGAGTGCTCTCTACCCCAAGGGAACGGATTGCTCCCGAACAAAAGCAAGCCAGATTTTATAGCAGCCAAGATCGTGGTCCCTTCCAGAAGCCCGGGTACCAGGTACTAGAAGACGTGCTCGTTTACCACATGATGGCGCAAATAAATGGGCATCATTACTCATATCGATACGGTATTACATCGAAGCTGGTGGAACGAGCCGCGGCAGACGGCACTGATTTAGCCGGGTTACGTGCTACCGATAATGCTGTGTCCTTCTCTCTTTCTCTCTCTCGGGCGAGCTTAGCTTTACGCTACACCGCCATCGCAATGTGCTGCATCACGTACAGGTGTAATGCCATTTTTATCAACTCGTGTAGTTTTTTTGTAAGCGATTTCATTTGCAGCAAACATCCATTTTGTTGCGGTCATTGCACCGAATCAAACGAACGACTACGGATGAACGGTAAGCGATATTCAACACATCGTTCATTAGATACGCTTCGTACGGAATGTTTGGTGTGTAGATTTAACTTTAGTGAGAAAAAATGGTAAAAACGTGCTGTACAAATACAAAGTCCGGTAAGTGTACTTTATGCATGATGCTTATGGGTTATAAAGCTGGGTGTTGAATGGATAAAGTGCTGGCCATTTTTTCTCACTAAACCTTGTTCCAAGAAGCAGTGCGAATGCGATAAAAATTGTTGATTTTATCCGGCTGTTATTATTGATTTGAATTTGGAATGTCAACTGCTTGGTGCAATCTACCAGGCACAATGTGTTAATGGATAAAGTGTTGAGCAATTTTCTGGCTTAATGCATTCCAAGGAAGAGTGCAGTTGTGCTATAAAAATTGTTTACAAATCCTGTTTGATTAATTTGCATTTCAAAGGTCAATGTAAAGGTGCTGGCAGCTATCTGCAACGACATTAAAGCCATTTTTACCTAGGAACCTTGGAAATTATGGCAGGATTATATAGTGCAACAAAACCTTTTAGCTCGTACTCATTAAGAAGGCATTTTATCGCCCATTTATACCATTTTCCTTTGCATTTCCCAGTGAACTGTTAGCCACAATAGAAATAAAACTATCTTTAACGAGCTACAAATTCTGTGTAGCACACGCTCGGCAATTGTTTATCCGACCGATGCAGCTCTACAATCCAACGCCCCTAATGCATCATTAAGGTCAGTATAAACTCTCTAAAGTAAACCTTATCCAACCTGCAAATGCATCTATTCACCCATCTATCCAGCGGTGAGTGTAAACATTAGCAGATCGAGCAGATATTCCGAACTCACAGGAAAAAGGCTTCCCATTTTCCGACTCCATTTTCACTTCATGTACCAGTTGAAACCAATAAGGAAGGGGCCAAAATGTTTATGTACTGTACAGTGATTGTGCGTGCGATAATTCGAGAGCACCGATTTACGATCCGTTCGATTAGAAATCGATTATCTCGGCCATGGGAAATGTGCTCACTTGGCAGTTTGCTCTCTCTCTCTCTCTCCCGCTTTTCCTTACCGGAAGTTCGTATCCCCACACCGCAAGGCTAATGGAACAATCTCTTTCCCTCAGAGCGGTAGCTAGAAGGAAGAGGAAGCAGCCTCATAAAATCGACTGCCAGATTGAGTGGAATCCTCCGATAAGGTGGGGACAATTTTTATGGCTCTTTTTCAACAGACGGTTTCGGCGAACGAAACGCTTGTTTCTATTTTCTTCTCCTCACTCGCCACCGTATCCGGATCAAACGATGCGTACAATAATCGATGGCCCATTCCCGGTGCTTCCATGCATTCTCACAAAAGCCGGCAAAGGATCAAAATGTGCTCTCGTCTTGCGAGCTATTATTATACATCGCTCCATTCTTCGCTCCGTAGAACAGTTTGGTCCTTTGTCAACGTGATAGAAGAGATTCGTGCGCTCTTTTTTTCTTCCTTTGCCTAGATTTCACAACATCATTATGAGCTACTGTCACTTACATGCGGCTGCCCTTTTTATGCGGCTTTCGTAATGTGTGGCGTGCAGTACTGCTAGTACCCTTGTCTGTTTTATGTAGAGAAATTAAACTGTCAACAGCCAGCTGACTGATAAGCGAGTCAGAAAGGGCGGCCTTGTTTTGCTTAATCTAGTCAAATAATGTTGTCACACGCATGTTTTGCAGATGGGTTTTGGGGGCGTTCATGGACGATGTATAGAGAATGATGAGATAAAATTCTAAGAACGTATATTTTTAGCAGAAAGGTCAATTTAAACTCTGTCGAGCGGGTGTTTTTCTATGGGTGGTATTTGGAGGAAATTTTTCTGGCCATATATTTATCGCAAAACCAAAACGGTTTTTATTACAGAAGAGCGCTCACGGAGCTTGGGTATCAAACCTAAATGATCAATGAATTCCCAAAGCAAACGGTCGCCATAAACGGACTGACGAATCATGAACCGAATCGACCAAATCAGCAAAGTTACAAAGTTGTACAAAACTGCCAAATCAAATTGCACCAAAATCGGTCCCTTCCATAAAACATAAATATGAATACCCCTGAAATAAAGTATAAATAAAAACGCTCCCTCACACAGCCAAGCGAATACACTGCGAGGAAAAACAAAACACTCCATTCCGGTTCGGTTTGCAAAGGCTTATCGATGGGGGGAGGCTTACGTGCATGGCCATGCTCGATATTAAGCCGTAAATTTACCATGGGAAAAAAGCACAAAAAACCCTCCGAAACGAAACGCACGAAGGCCCGGTTGGATGGTTGTATCATGCGAAAGTTGCTCCTGAAAAACCGCACGCCATAACAATTCAATCAGCTGTCGGTATATAAATTTTACCATCCGACCTCTGTCTGTCTCTCTCTCGGTATCGCTGCCGTTTTCTTGTTGAATGCATTTGGAGCTTTTTCCTTTTTCCGATATGGATGCCTCCGGTAGATTCTGGCCTCGGGAAGAGTTGGAGAGACAAATGTGGAAGCCCCGGTACGGGCTTGATGGGGACCGTGCCCTGTACATCATCAATGCTGTGAGCTGTCATTGGCAGCCCCGTATCGAACAAGCCATGTTTTAACGATTATTCCTGCCGGTCTCCGGTACGATTATGGCTGTTATTTCCTGCCCCGCTTTGGTTGTGCGGGTTGATGTAGTATTATTTTACTTTTTTTATTGAGCGTGCCGTTGTCGTTTTAGCGCGCTTTGGGCCCTTCGTTCCAATTTGCAGTTTGTTAAAGCCCAACGTGAGTGAAGCTGATGGTGATTTAAGTAAATGGGGTTTGTTGTACTAGCAGCGATCCGTTCTACTTAAACATTGTTTGGGGAAATTTTCGTATAATTGTAATGAAATATTTGATGTGTTACTGCTCTGTACTGCCTGCCTTGTCTGTTAGAAGCTAAAAATGATAGTAATTTTATTCAACCGATATCCTTTAGGGACGCGTACAGTGGATCAAACGGAAATTTGGACAGCTTAAAATTGTGCAATTGCTGGACTTTGAGGACGATTTTTTTAGCCTAGGGCTGGATCATCATCATTTTCTTTCCACTCAACTCTTTGTTCATCTTTCAATAAACCATTGACACAAAAAAATTAAAATCGGATGCCAAATGGCCGCGAAGAAACGAAAATACGGATCCGTTTTATGGAAATTATTAGAAACGAACCGTTCAAAAAATTGGTTTAAGGTTCTTTTTAGCTGTTTTTCTAGTTTCTTAAATAAATTTAATAGGTTTTAATAGAATTTTTACTCATTTTAAATGCATACTGAGGCAAAATGAGCCTCCTGCAGGAAGAACTATATATCTGATTCGTTTGACGTATGTTTAAAGGAATGAGGCCTTTAATATTTTTCTAGCATAGCCTTTAATTTATATCTAAATTTAAGCAAAATATTAATAATACGGCTACGAACCGTCTTTCTGATCAATAACTGACATCAGCAAAACTTATCAGAACTTATTCATTTCCAAGAACCTACATAAGAAAATCGCCCTTTAAATCTCAGTAATTGTTCGATTTTAAGGTGTCCGGATTTCCGTTCGAGGCACTGTAACTTTAGTACACAAGCCACAGGCAATACATTTAATCCCTTTCTCTGTACATCCAACCAATTTCATGGCAAATTTCATGCAGCCTTCCAAGCATAATGTCTCCCTCTTTTTACACCCTGTTTAACCGTCACCAGAACAAGACCCAGTAAAATGGCTTTTTTCCTTCAACAAAGCTCCTTAACATGGTGCGGTTTGAAGGACATTCTTTAAGAGACGCGTACCAATCTGCTTGACGAGAAACGTTTATTGTTTTTATTGCCACTGCGCCATATAATGCTTTTGTCCAGCAGCTTTTGAGCTTAAAACACTGGTAACTGCTTGGAGAACTGCTTGGCGAAAAGCAACTGTCGCGATTTTCTTTCGCTAGCAGCTCGTGGTAATTTGCATGGCAACCACATTCCATCTTTCAATCCCGCTAGGATGTACAAGGGCTTGGCGGATCGGGAATCGTCCACTATTCCGAAAATTGAAACTAACAAAAACATAAACTGCATTATGCTAACGAGATGACAACGGCGTGCCGTACACACAAACAGCGCGAGTGCACCATTCGCTAGGCAAACAGATACAATGGAACGATTGTCCCACCGTAGGGACATTGTCCGTGCGGTAAATAAATCCGGTCTGGGATGTAAGGGAATTTACAGCTACGAAGCTCGGCGAGATGGTTGACGTGCAGCATATAAACTTTAATGCACGTGTCCATTATTTATGTCCATTGTATGATGGACTCCGCTCCACAACATCATCATACAAAATCCCACTGATAAAACCTTCTTTGTTCGCTTTTATTTGCAAATTAAATAAAGGGCTTACGCCAGTTTACCCGGTGGTTGAGTTTAAATTTAAAATCACAACTTTAACTTCACAAACGTGCCGTTCGACGGGGTGTTAATAGCAATTTAACAAAAGCGCTCCCTGCGCTTCTCGGATCGTTCGTTCTCGAAATCGATGGAAAACACTCGATTTGCACCGTAATGCTGGCTCGTTCGACCGTTGATCGTAATCTACTTTACAGCTGCCATAGTGCCGTAGCGATGACTTTTTTCCGGCTGCGGGATGGCCGATAGGGAAAGCTTCGCTAGTTTCGCCCAACTGGCCAAGTGGTTTGGCTGCGTTTGTCTTGTGCTGTGAATTATCCTGCCTAGCCTCGATCGTGTTGATGGAACGCAAATCGCTTAATTAAATTTTCCTCCATTACCAACTTTAGAAAACACCCACCCCAGCTCGTCCTTGCCAAACCGACCTCGCCACCCCCCGATACATCAACATTACCGAGTTTCATCATCAATCTGCATTTAACAAATTATATCACCCTCTGCTCCCCATTATCCACAGCTCCGATTGGCCCGGATGACGCACAGCGCTCCCCGTAGCTACAATCAAACGCACGAGAGACACACAGCCGTGGAGCAGTACTGTCGGATAAGAATGGCATCTTCCCGGCCGGTTGTGTTTGGGGTCATGCAGTCGCGAGCTGCTGCTGCTGCGGTGACAAAAAGCAATCTCGCCTCGGTTTTTCGACGTGGAAATTTATGGCTTTCGCAACTTTTTGCTCCGGTAGCTTCTTCTTTCCTCCACAGGCCACGATGTGATAACAGCGAATCTTGTGCTTAAAGCCCGACTTGCGCTGATCAAACTGTTGATATAGAAAGTACCGAAGAGAGCGAGAGCCGGTAAACGGGGGAAAGAAAAAAGCAGAACATTCTTATGAACATTGTTCGACCCGGCCATCCGACCAGGAACGGGAGGGAATTTATTGCAAACACTAATTTCGTGCCAACGCACACAAACACGTATTCTTACCGGAGTGACACGGAGAAATGTTTTGTGGGTGAAATGTTTAAAAAAAAAACTTTGGCATTTTACATAACCGATGGCGTTGTTTGTGCGGGGATCGAGAGTTTTAGATACGCATTCCATCTTCCAAAACATCGTTTTAATTTTCGTGGAAAAGTACGGTGCGTCTTATTCAATTATGAATTCGGTAAGTGTATGGCAACTTGGTAAAATGTTAATGTCAAGAGTAAACATTCATGCGACATGACATGAACTGGAATTAACTTCCGTGTTTGTGAGATTCGTAGCATCCTAACTTTTTCTTCGCCATAATTCGATTTAAAACATTTAAAATGATTAATCTGTCGGAGCGGCCCTTTAGTAGATGCAACGACGGCGACGGTCGTCACACGACAGAACCGTGGTTCAAATCTCATCTGATCCGTTCCCCCATAGTTAGGACAGACTATCCAACTATGCGGTATCAACAAGACTAGTAAGTCTGACATGGCGACATGGCCCTACAGGAGTCGTTATAAGTAGAACAAAATGATCATTCAAAAAGCTTGATTTTTACAGGGTTTTCAAGATGCGCTAGTAATGTTACAGCTATTTCTAGGCATTGACCAAGATAAAAAATCACTAGTAGAAATATAATGTAATGTTTAAAAGTTATAAATAGTTTTAATTTTGTCATTATTTGAAAATGACATGGAAAATGTCCTATTACTTTTGAACTGTGCCGAGATAGAACAGTAGAGTTTACTTGATCTTAAACATCCACATAGAGCATCGACGTGGCTTTAATATTAAGGTCTACGACAACTTCAACAAGACGATTTGATGAAAATTAAAAAAATCCAAACTTTTTTAATTTGTTTTCAAGAATTTAAGGAGTTTCTACAGCATCCTTTAAGACAACATTTTTATAAAGGTGATTAAATCTTAGTATAGTAAATCAAAAATATTGAGCTTACATTTCGAAAAAAATGGTGATATTAGTTAGGCCTATCAAAAAAGCTCGACAAATAATCAAAACAAATCTGTTTACAATTATCTGCTTCAATCAAATTTGAATGCTTCTGGTGGTGGGCAAAACTTTTCTTAGCAGCATTTCACAGACATGGGTCATCATAGGCCCGAGTAAAAATTGCTCTCGAAAACCCTGCAATAGGGGATTCATTAAAGCACGATCTTGCTGTAGGAAAAATTACATAGGGCTACAGTATGATTTATTGGAAAAATAAGTTCCCTCTTTCGTACTCTTAAAGCCATTTCTACAAATTATTTAAATACCAGCAAGCTTCTAAATCCTCTCTAATGATTTAAGTCTCATTTTGGTCAACTCCCTAAAATGTTCAACCTTAACATTAGCGTTTCCCCCCCATTAATTGGATTAAAAAGGCATTAAACTTTAGAAGGGAAAGAGCAAAAAAACAACCCCTCAGCAAATGAAAAGCTATTAGGATGATGAATTGATGTTCCGAACAAAATCCATCATGGAAAGCTGTTAAACAAAAGCTTGGCAAACTATTTATCGAGCAAAAATCCCTACCACTAATTAGCTCCACTTTTATGGCTGCTCCAACCATGGAAAACCGCAAAAATGGCCACCCCCTACCGCTCGGTGCAAAAAACCCACCGTGTACCATAAAAGTCCAACCTCACTTTCGCTAAGCCTGTGCTTATAAATGTTCACCGCCAGCCAGCTAGCCAGCCAATCATCGTGACCGACCGACCCTTTGCCGAAATTTGTCACAGTGGATGTGGTTGGCAGATGGAAGCCCCATGAAGGCTTAGAGCGTATTTTGATGATAAACAAACAAAACATACAAACTCTTGCACACCACACCACATTACACCGAAAGAGGCCGACAAACTGTCAACTCACGTTCGCGGGATACGGGCGCGTGTCGGGATTCTTTGCGTTTCGCAGGGCAGCAAAGTTTTCGCCCGGCTGTGACCCATTCCCACTCTTGCCCGCCCGTGTGCCATCGCGTTTGTGATTTTTTTTTCCTCCATCCCATTCGTGAAGTTATTTGGTGTCCTGTTCGAGAAGCGCCACGCACCATTTAGCGCGAGTTTTCCTTCCGAAGAAAAATAAACATTCCTTACGGATTCCCTCCTCTTTTATTTTTTGTGTGTGTTCATATTACATTTTCTCTCTTTGGCATTAATAATGCCGATAATATTGCGCTTTATGCACACAGCAGCGCAAAAACTGCGTTCAAAGTTTTTCCTTACCAGTATCGCACATTCCCAGCAGCGAAGCTTTGAACAGCGTCGTGGTGAAGGTGCCGGACTGTTGGCGAAGTGTTCATGCTCAGGACGTAGGAAGCGCAGTATCATTGAGGAACGCACGGTTGGTATTCCGGTTTATTTAACAAAATATAAATTTCACCACAAATTGTTTTGTATTTGCTTTTTTTTGTATTCTTTTCACTTCCGTTACCAATGTCGTAACGTCAGGACACGGGCACAGCGTTTTATTGTTTCAGTTCCGGTGGGAACATGTGGTCACATCCTGGTAGTGGCATGAAAAAGAGGCCGACACCTCCTGCACGTCACCAGCCCGTTTTTACACCACCTTTTATAAGGAGTGGCCGATGGGTGGTAAAACTTTTCAAATTATAGCACCATAGGGGAACTGATCTGAATCGCTTCCACGCCGCCCGATTCGACCTACCTAGCAAACCACCGATGGGGGACGGAAAATTAATAACTTGCACCACCACTCCGAAACACAGGGGAGCAACAAACGGGAGTGGCTTGGCGAAAAAAAAATTCACTTCGCACTTATTGAACGCTTATTGTTGCTCCGCTCACAAGTAAACTCGCTGCTTCGATTAATATTAAACCATTAAATTGGATTTCCGCTTTCCCACGGAAGCCTATATCCTTACAATTTTCCCACACAACACACTCAAAAATTGCTCGTGCACGTTTTATCCCACGGTAGGGAAACACTCGCTCGATGGAGGCACGTTTCATTACTTCCTATTTTCACCACCACTTTGTGCAACATTTATCACTCGTTACGGGATGCCATTGTGTGCTGCCTTCAAGTGGTGTTGTTGTTTTTTTTTTGGTTGGTCACACTCAAAAACAACACCATTTTTTCCTCCCTATCGCCTCACTGAGCATCACCCATAAATCACGCTTTTCGCTTTTTGAAACTCGATGGAGACGCCTAGTGCTCCGTTACACCTATTAGGCTGCGTACGTGTTTTTTTCCTCTACGCCGCCCTCAGCTTCAAACGACCTAGCGAGCAGCAATTCGCAAACACACTTCGAACTCCGACCGCGGTCAAATCACAACTGACGCTACGTTGTTTCAGTGTGCCTATCAAGAGTGGAAACCCCGGCAGCCAGCACCAGCTACGAAATCGAGCATGGTGCGAGACCCGAACGCGGTTTCCCACCCGAAGCACATCAGCGCTTTCACTATTTTGGGCTGCGCTTTCGCAATGCGCAGAAGATCACGGGGTTGTAAGCAAACGGCAAAGAACGCACACACATCACGGCTCGCTATAGGGAAGTGTGATTCGAATACCATTTCGGCAGGGTACCATATGCTGGCATGCGATGTCGAGCGTTGTTGTGGACTGATTTAGGATCTCGCTGATTGATGCTCTCTTTCGAAACGGGGGGGAACGGAGCAGGGCTAGCGGGTGTGACCCTGCCAGCCGTTGACGGGGTTGACAAGACAACAATCCTCAGGCACAGGCAGCCTGGGTGTAAGATGCATTGGGTGAACTCGTACGCTTATTGCTTTTCCGGTCGGTGGTGGCTCAGCTCGGTTCGAAGCCGGCGTTCGTTAATCATGACCTTCTGCGATTGCGATGTTGTATTAAACCGGGTTGCGTATGTTTTTTTCTGCTTCCATACAGCGTCGTTGTCTTTGGCTCGACTCTACTTCCCGGTGCTTTTGGGAAATACGACGCCTCGTTAAAGGGCGTATGTTTAGTCGGTTCCTGGAAGCAACTCACGGGGTCTCAATGGATTACTGCCGCGCGTAACCAAACGACGACGGTGAGGGGAAATGTGTTGAAAATCTAACAAGCAAGGTTGATGATACGAAAAAATAATCTGAAAGGGGTGCTTTGTCTTTAAGAAGACATCTTTAAATCAAATCTATAATGTGGTAAGGTAAATATTAGCATTTAATGTTGCATAAAATCAATTTTTACTGAGTAATGTGGCTACGTATTGAAGATAAAATAAATCATGATTGAAGATATAATGTGATAAAGTAAAACTATTCCATTAAAAGATCCATTTCATTAATTTTTTTGAGTAAAAACTCACCTAAATCCAGGAAAAAGTATACAAATTCCAAAATAGTCTTCTTAACTTACACACGTATTATGCAAATACCCTTCTCCTGACGAATGGAGATGAAAGTAAACTGGGTTCACCTCACTATCCACACAAACAAAAATATTCCCCAAGCATCTCACTAAAGCAAGTATCTCTTTCAAGCACAGCACCATAAAACACGTTCCCTAGGCCATCTCGGAACGGCGCAGTAGTTTGAAGAGGCAAAAAAAAAACTCCTCCTTACATAAACACATTGCCGTGCTTGCGTGCTTAAAGATTAGCATCAATCAGCAGTACCGAGCACTAGGCAAACACTGCAAACCTTCGGGCGTTCTCCGCAATACGATATTCGTTTACATCTGGTTCGTATCATTGCCAAAAATAATACGCCCCGGTCTGGGTGGGCAGGGCACAAAACACCATCAGACATGTTAGGTACCAGGCAATGTATTATTAGGTCATGTTGTACAGGCAATTGAGTGAGTTGTTGGAAAATCATGACAACCCCAAACCTATCTCTCGGTTAAACCATGAATGGATGAGGTTGTCCGCTTGTTTCTACTGCCTTAGGGGAGATAGCTACAAGCAGAGAAAACAATCGGAAGGGATTGTTTGATTGAAGCAAAAGGATACAGTTTGATTGGGTTGCTGTGTGGTGCAGAACATGCGTAAGGGATTATGAAAATTTATGTTAAGAGAATCTGTCCTGGGGACGTTTGGGAAAATTATTATAATTCTTCAAAGTACTCTTAAAATTGTGGTTACTTGGGAGCATTTTCTTATTTAAATTCTGATACTAGCATCCAACCCGTTTAAACGAACCCTTCAAACCCACTTACAGCAAATTGACGTCAATTCTGAGTAATGTCTTTCAAAAATGTTGGGCTCAACTCAACATGGATACATTGTGGCCATTGTTCTGGCCCACTTCACTATCTTCCTCGGTTGCTGGGAATCTCCTATCGCTCAACCGCCAACAAGCACCGGTACACGAATGTCATGTAATGCTAACAACGAGATATTGATGAGCAGACCGGTGCAGGGAAGATCCTAGCGGCTCCAAAATGCTTTGTTCGCAATTAGCAGAAAACCGTTTGACAAGGGTCACAACATCCGCAAGGGTCTTCGGTGAAGCTAGGCGAATGAAGGTTAACCGATTTCTGCTTAATCGAAAGCCTTTTCAAACGAAATTAATTTCAATCCCGGTATGAATAACTGACGATTTATTTCGGATTTCGCCTTGGAAAGTGCAGCGATTGGTGTCCGATTTTCGGCTATTTCCTTGACAATTGTCATACTGCGCTACGTACGAGCGCTAAATCATAGCCCAAAAGCTGGTTATGTTTTATTCATGATGAAGCTCTGGGATGCGTTTAGTTTCCCGACCCAAAACACCTCACACCGACAAGAATCAATTGTGCTTAACAAGAGCTGACGGCGAGCTGAGTAATGCCCCTTCGTCAGCCAACCGATGACCCGCCCGCATTAAGCGCTGCAAAATTTGTCGGATATAAGATCGATAAAACAATATCGTCGTACTGCTATCAACCGATGGGAATGGGACCTCACCCCGGGGGAAAACCCGTTGGGAGGATCCGCTGCAAGAGGGTGGAACAGTGTAAACAGAAAAAGGCCATCCAGTGTACTGTTTTCGCACGTTTTATTCACCGCATCCGTGTTTCGCCGGACCGGGGCTGGACACTGATGTCGTCCCGGGGTTCTCTCTCTCTCTCTCTGTCCTACCGTTTACATATATTCGCTTCGGTGTGAGCCTTTCGTGAAGACTGGCACGAGCACGAGTACGAACCAATAAATAATTCAATAAATAATTAAATCAATAAATAAATACATTAATCAACAAATTACTACTAGACACCGACACGGACCGAGCTTCATGGGGAAAAGCCTTTCGGGGAAGAGACAGCATTGGGCGATGATGAACATAAAGCTCGAGTTTGCACAATTTTCGTTTCGATAGGAGTGATGTGCAATGCGTGTGAAAGTGAAAGGGAAAGACGGAAAAAGAGATAGAAAGCACGGGGAACATGAAAAATGAAGTAAGAAAAGAAGTAGGATCGAGCGTGCTTAAGAAGGAAAAATGAGACATCGGACAAGTGATGACGTGTTTTTTTTCCCCTGAAGGAATGCCACACCACCAATGTTTAAGTTGAAAGCGAGACTAGAGCAGGTTCGAAGGAAGCTTCAAGAGAAATTCTAGAGAGAAAGTACTGTGCTTGGAATGTGTCATGGCTCGGTGGACCGTGTCCTCTTTAACAAAAAGAAAAAGCGTTCTAGATTTTATGATTATCGATGGCATCGAGGAAGCTGTAGCCGCTGTACGCCCGGTTGCTGGCCCAATCCTTGCTGTACGCATTGTAGGGCGAGGCCGAATACGATGGGTACGCTCCGTACGCGGCGTAGGATAGTTCTGTGAGAGAAAATTAGAAGTTTTAGGCCGATCGCTTCGTCAAGGAATCCTCGATCACTTGAAGCTCACCTGGACTGGATTCGCTCGAGATGTGAGAATGGGCATGAATGACGTGTGGCTGAATCTTGCAAATATTCGTATTGCGGAAGAAATGGAAGAGCAGCAATCCGCCAGCAATCAGCAGCACCTGGATCAGTCCCACCCCGAGCAGAATCGGCTTGAGCAGCAACTTCAGATGGACCAGCTTCAGCATCACAGCCAGCGGAAGAATAAGGCTCCACTTGCGCTGCTTCTGCTTCTTGCCACGGGCCTCAAAGTCTTCGTCGGCCAGAAACCGGGCTCCACTTTCCGCACCCATGCCCACCTGCACACCATGGCTGGCGATGAACGTGTTCAGGGACCGTTGCAGAAACTTGGCGCCTTTAATTAATTCACTATCGTACGCTGTTGGAAGGTAGAAGCAGTAATAGAAGGCGTCAATTCACCAAACTGCTGACCTCATTGGCCCATAATCTCACTTACGGCTAATTTGTCGTGCCTCCGGAAACACATCGTCCTCCTTCGGTTCGTTCAGTCGCACCAACTTCAGACCACCACCGGTGCTCTCCACCGCTTGATTCTCGGCCGCGAACCAGTTCATGCGCCCGGTCGCGAACGACCACAGGTAGCGCGAAAACCGATACTTGAAGCAGGACAGCAATCGCTTTGACTTGTAGCACTCCGACTGGGTGTTGAGCACGTAGTCATCCAGCTTGGTTGGGGTCGTACCGGCCGGTCCCGGGTCGGGCTCACCGACCGCACCCTGACAGACGATCGCTAGCAGCAGTACGGCGACTGCAATCACACCGCATCCTTGTGACATCGTGATCGTCCTTTGGATATTCACACACTTTCCACACTGTCCACACTGCAGGGAAAACTGACGTGTAGACACACAAGCACACACAAGCACACGCACACACGCACTCTCTCGCAGCTGACTGGACTGGTGAAGGCGTAAGATCACTGCGCCAGCTCGGATGGATCTGTTCGATGCGCTGATGATTGATGCACTGTGACTGCAGCTATCCAAGGCCATCGCTTTTATACGCATCTCTCGTTTCCAGGTCAGCGGCGATCGTACCGAACCGATCCGCGTATCACTTTCCCGGATCTAATTGTTCGGGATCCCGTCCTGGGGTCCGATCCCGCGAGCCGATTCCTCTCAGGCGTCTTTTCACTATCGATCGTATGCATGAGAAACGCATCATTACGCCCTTGGTCCGGTTTCTGTGTGCGAGCAAGGCATCCGGCACTTCGGTATGAATGAAGTTATGCAAATGATAATGCATGAATGAATGAAACTCATATCGTTGAGCCAAACAATCAAATATCGCTCGACAAACAACACGCGGTTTTAAAGTTCCACGTAAAAAGTCGATCATTGGAGAATAGTTCCACTCGTAACTCGAAATAAATCAAAGGAATGTACAGAATTTCCATTGAACATTGGATATTTTTTGATAGATTGCGTTATTCCGGGAATCCTTTGGGAAGGCAAAAATCATCCAATGTAGCAATAAAAAGACACTACAAATTGTTTATCGCAGGCATGCTTTTAAGCCTGTTCATGCAAATAACATGCTGAACACCAGTAATTTAGGATTCTAGGAATGATAAATATCTTTATTGAGATTGCTATCGACATGAATATTCTGTACTCAATCATAAAATCCACAAAAGCCTATGATCAGTCTGGTAATGTCTGCAATGACATGTACTGTAATTCCAAGTATCCAAAGTTCTTTCTCCGAACTTCAATTTTCCTCAATTTCTGATGCATCTATTTTTGTACCAGGGCTAACTCCCATCACTAGAATATCCCACTTCAAAGCCAATGATGGCATTTTTAAGTATTTTGGAATGATATATATATGTTCGTAAGTAGCGTGTAGAAGCATTCTCAAGAAATTGTTTACATCACCCAATCCATCACAAGCTGGATGCAGATTGGTCGTGTTAGAGTAGAGAGAGAGAGCAATGGTAAGCACAATCGTTAGCAAAGCAATCGAAACGTTTGCTCGAGCTCATGGTTAATTATTTACTTAAAGTCAAACGTACGTCAAAAATTTATGACCCACTCACGCGCTCGGAAAGTGTTCCGAACTGATGGGGTGTGTGGATACGAATTATGAATTCATATACCATTATGCGTGCTACCACAATCTCCTCAAGAAGTTTGTAGCGTTTTTCGGTTTAACACGCACTTCAACCTGGTTGGATTAATAGGTCTTGGGCGTTCTGTTTTTGTGGCAATAAAACGAACCACAAAACCACATCGGATCGATTATAATTTCACATAAAGCAGCACAATCCGTCATGAAATCGGAGGCAGAAGTAGATATGGCTTTTCATGCCCGATGTGAACCGTGTTATGGCGCTCGATAATAAATCCATGCAGGCGGCTTCTTGCGCCGGGTGAGATAGAACGTTCTGCAGATGGTAGGTCAAGGTTTTTTTTTTTTCGATGATGATGGTACTAGCTGTTGCTGTGTTGTTTTTTCTTCACTTCCTTTCCTTCATGACCGGGATCATCAACCGGCCGGAGAAAGTGGTCAGCAAAAAAATAAAACAGGGGTAAACTTTCATCCAGTGAGTGATGCTAGCCGACCACCTAGCCCTACGATTAGCCCTATCGACGAGCGGTGTACAGGCATGATAAGGTTGTTTGCAGCTCCTTGCTAAATAAGACATTGTATTTGCTGGTCAGTTAAAAAATCCATAATATCGTTATAAAGGAATCTCAAAGAGTATAAATAAATACAGAATTGTCTTATTTTAAATATGTTTAGTAATTACATTTATAAAAAGAAAATCAAAATAAATATATGTTTTGAAAAAAAAAATCTTATAATAGAACGCAATATTAAGAATATGCTGTAAGTTTATGTTTTTTTTTAATTCTTCTGCAGGCGAATTTTAGCCCATCACTGTTATGCCAGCCCGTGCGATGAGCGCGCGACATGAAGATGCGTTGATGTTTTTTTTTTTTGCCTTGGAATGCTAATCACTGGCGACACGAGTCGGGCGCACACGCCCTTAGCCTTAGCAGCTCTTGCCGGTCACTGGCCCAATCACCAACTGATCTAGTTCGCAGTTCCGCCTCAGTCCGGGGTGCATGTGCATACGGCCAGTCAACGGCTGCAATTATGTTTTATCTGACACTTATGCGATCGGTACCGGTGTGCTTGGTGGAGAAGAGAGAAAAAAAAACAACAAATCGCTCGCATAGAAGCGATAAAGCAAAGAGAACGGCAAAGAGATGGAATTAATCTTCATCTCCCTTTGAGCGCGTTCGCGAGCCTGTGCGTATGACGCGCTCAGGACCTTGAAGACGAGGCCGCGGCCATCGTTATCGTTATTAACCGAAGCGTATGTCTGGGACCCTTCCGACGACGAGGGACCCTGCAGCGTTCGAAGGTGTAATTAGCATAGTATCACTTTTTAATGAGATTAATTTAAATGTATCCAGACTCGCCACTACCACTACACTGTGCATATGTGGTGGTGAAGGTGGTGATAGTGTAGCTAGCTAGTCCGGATGATGGACTGAATTAAGTGAAACCGGACATGATTACGGCGAGTAATTGTAACCATCCTGGGCTGGATCCATTGATTGATGGATGGTCGAGAGTGTGTTCCTTTTTTTTTACAAATGTTTTCACTTTGAATGGCATGTGGATGTTGTTTTTGCTTACAAAGTTTATGCTTATCGTTTAAACTTATTTTTTAAAATAATTTTTTATCAAAGTTAAAAACATCCTTTCTAGAAGTTACTTGTGTGTACTCAATAGCTCAACAAGTTAACCGACAGCCCTACTCATCAAAACAATCTCCTCATGCAAAATGAAAACCAATTACTCGAATGGAAGTGCATGGATTTAATCGTCACAGGTGGTGCACTTGACTGGAGCTTTCGAGTTAAAACAGTGCCAACAGCAGTGGTGCATTTCCGCTCGACGCGAGGTGTCATGATCGGTATTGATGTGCTTTTCATCAACTCAACCGTCACCTTTTAATCGACAAGAGTTTAATGGATGGGAATTAACACTACTTGACACGGTTAGCAACTGTTATCCACAAGTGTCTGTTGGAGTGTGTTTGAATATTTAAGTGTGGGGCGGTCCAATGAAACAAAGATAGCTATAGCTACACTTTCCAAGCACGGAAGGATCGGTATCAAATCCCATCCAGACGCCAGCTTCAAAGTAAGCAGGACTGTCCATGCCTCTTTTTCCATTTTATGGCTCTTCAACGCCAAGAAGACTTGACTTGGTTTGCCGTTACTAGCTTCCTTGATCTTGACTTGGGGTTTGTGGAGTCCATCCAAACGGGTTCAAATTCCTGATCCATCGTCTAAAGATTGACGCCACCAGCTCAACTATTCGAACATATAGTGAAGACCCCTGAATGGCCTCAAATAAATGAAGAATAAAAGACCTGAAGCAAGAAGAAAAAAGACTCCTAGTTCTTGTGTACGAGCAAATTTCTAAACACTATATTTTTTCTAAATTTAATGGCATCAATAACGGTTGCTGAAGAATTACAATATAATCACATCTCAGTCATTTATCAATTCGACATGAAAATAAATGGAAGGTTTTTGTGTGCCTTTTGTTGATTCAGTTTTTGTTATTCAATAGGAACGGCCTGGTCCTTTTGGTTTGAGGAAAACAACACACGGTTCGTGGAAAATTTAAAAAATTCAAATTTATGTCCGAAAAATATATCCAAGCGTTTTCGAATTCGAACTTACATGCAGCAAATGTTTTCTCTCTCTCTCTGTGTCTCTCGTTTTAATGCTATGTTTATCTCGCTCTCACTAAGTGTGAAGAAACTATAAGCGTATGGTCGTTCCATTCAGACCATAATTATTTTATTTTATAACTAATAAAAAACATTCGTCTAAAATTGCAAACAAAAAAGTAGAATTAGATTGAAATGAGACAAGACATAATTTTTGGTCATTTTAAAAGTAAAAATTTCGTAAAAGATGTTTAAAAAAATATTTTTTTTCTACTTGCGTGTTCTGTACAACAGCACCGCTGAAAAGGCCTTTTCGCTCCGCACTATGGGACGCCCGCGAACGGTCAAAATCACGCTCCATTTGACAGTTGCCTAATTTGACAACAAGAAACGGAGAAAAAAAATAAAGGAACGAAAAATCGAAAACATTATCATTTTCGCAAGTGAATCTAGATATTTTTGTGATTTTTATCTTCCCCCGGCGCAACCATCCATTGCTCAAGGTTGTAATTGCTTGATGTGCTAAACAGTGGACGAGTTGGACGCAGATATCGAACCCACAACGACTGTGGTGACTGTGCAGCATTGTGTACTGGACGAACCCCGTATGTAAACCAACATACACCAGAAGGGAACACAGGTTCATCCCAACAACAAAACGGAGGTGCACTAGCGGGCAACGAAGACGCTAGCATTCGCCATGGCCAATGTACGAATGTCCCAGCCGGGCACACCGGCCACCACCCAGCCAAACTACATGAAAGTATTCATCCAGCGGGACTACAGTGAAGGCACGTCGGTAAAGTTCCAGAACCGATTTCCGCCCGAGCTGGAGAGTAGGGTAGGTAGTAATTGGCAGCTTCGAGCAGCAGCGCAAAAATCACTATGCTTCGCTTTCCTTTTATTTTGCAGATCGATAGACACACGTTCGAGAGCACCATGAACAAACTGAACGAGTATTTTGCAGAGGCAGAGAAAGGATCGTGCAGCACATACTGCGAAGGTTGCCTGGCCTGTATTACAGCGTACTTGATCTACATCTGCACGGAAACACACTACGAAAAGGTAAACAAACCTGTTCTGGTTCGGATGTGGTTCCCTTCTTCATTGCAATCTTTATTCCTGTGTTGTGCCATCCTGCTTTCAGTGTCTCCGGAAGGTGTCAAAGTACATCGCGATGCAAAACGAACGGGTATACAATCCAAAGGGGCTGCAAATCACGGACCCAGTGTACCGTGGGCTGCGTGTAATAGAAATTTCCATACTGGATCGGCCCGGGCGCACGTGACTGCCGCTGTCCCATTCAACGGAGGAGTTTTTCATGTAAGGAAGGTGTCGCGCCCGTGCGTTGCCAAAACGTGTCCTCCGGCGAATAGGCGTGTAGGGGTTAAAAACAAAACCGCAGCATTAGCGTGCAGCAATCGTATGGAAACTGAAAGATAGAACAAAACTTCCAATCGACGACAGCGGAGTAGGATCGGGTGTGGGAGCCAACCCACCCCCGAAAGGACTGACGAAGGACAGATCGACGCACGGACCAAGGACGCGCATACACCTACGACTCTTCACACACCCCATAGTGACAAACTATTCCTGTAGAAAAAAGCAAAACACGTCTACGAACGAGACAACGATACGCTACGGGGAAGATTTATTTCTACCACAGCGTCAGCGGGACGATACGTCATGTTGAATATGTTTAATAGTAGCCAACCTTTTAACCCTAAGGCTCCATACTTCGTCGTCGTCGTCGTCGCGATTTTTCCCCCCACTTTCCAGTCAGAATGCAGTCGGTAGTTTAAAATCTGGTCAGCAGTTGGCCGCTTGCACTGAAACCTCAAAAACCAAAAATCCGTGCGCCAAACGGAGAAGGGCATTAGTGGCGCAGGCAAGACGGGCTGCGCATATGAAGATATCATCACATGAATTCCATTATACTTATACAAGCCTATTCTACCTAATACCGTAAGGATGAGTTCAGGCTGGTGAACCGTTGGGAAAGGATGTACATGGCGACGACAGTGCTCTCTTTCTCTCTCTCCCTTACTTCCCCCCTGTTTGCAATCACACCCCTGCAACCACTCCAACCGACATGGAGTCCGGGTGGAGTTTGGGCACTAAAGCAGATAACGAAATGGCAGCAGATATGAGTCCGTTTAGTGTATTGACAAACACGATTCTTTTTAAAAAAAAAGCAAATGGAAAAAGAAACACGTTATTTCCGTTCCGTTTAGGGGTTTAGCCCCGGTTTCTTAAACACTTGTATTGGCATCACCCGATCACGCTGGCGGTGGTGAGAACGGTGAGTGAATGATGAGCGAGTGCAACGTTAATAGTGGGAAGGGTATGCATTTGTGCAGGGAGATCATAATAAATGAGACGAAAAAGATGGTTCTATATTTATCTGTACACCAGCTGGGGTTGGATTATTCGTTTGGTTATCGTCTTATGAGAAAGAAAAGAAAGGTTTGGTCTTGCTTATGAAGGATTGTTTGTCACAGAGAAAATAATTAATTTGAAAAATAAGGTACAAAACACATTAACGGCTGGCTTGATCCTAAGACATTCTCCCTGTCCTAAAACCATGGTTTTACAGAGCAACTTTTACAGTCCTACCACAACAACAACCCTTCTCTGTTAAGTTCAAATATACTCAGATTAATCATCGTGTCTCTTACATTATGCAGAACAAGCCCGAAAAAAACCGATTTCTTATCCTGTACCTTATCGTAGCGGTAATCGCTTCGTAAGATAATCAGGAAGGCCTATTATTTCAAATATCGAGTGATATTGCCGTTCTCTGAGGTGAAATCTTGTCCGGATTGTGCTATTTTAAAGGCAGGTCAAACAATCTGTTCAAAAAAGAGATTGTCATCAGTTCTTGATTTGATTTTTTTTGGTTTTGATTAAAAAAATCATAATTTTAAGGGGATTTAATTTGGTCGTTGAGTTATTGGATAAGGTCCTCTAATTGCCTGAAAATGTTATTGTCCACCAAAGGTGGATGAAGAAGGTCTTTGGAGGCCCAGAGCAGAATGGCAGTCGAGGGCCCTCTAATTGTAACTCGTTAGCGAGTAAGACTAACATAATTTACCTCGTCGACGAAACCCCAAGCGGTCGCTCCTTCCGCTCCTAGATTGATCCGCTGCTGTTGTCCACGACTGAGATCTGTTGGGAGTGTATTCGATCGATGACGAGCTCACCGTCTAAAGATATTTTTCATAAGCACCATCGGCCTCATTTTGAACAATTATCGCATAGGTGACTTTGTCCTGGACATGGATAGCGGGTTTATCATTTTCAGAATAAAGTCACCTTTTGAACGGATGTCCCTAAGCTCAAGTTTTAGAACCATAAAGCCACCACAGTCCTTGGTTTTCCTGGTCAGACCGGAACCTACTATGTTCGTCCTTTTTCTCAAGCGAAATGATATTGTTAAACTCGAAGACGATACAAGCACTTTTAAGGAGGGTGTATTCAGTTTCCAGCATCATCGACAGAGATACCGTGATACAAACGATGATAGACTGTCGGGTAAATCGAAAGAAAAATCGGTAAAACTTGTCTAGTTAAAGTTAACATTACGTGAATCGATTGAAAAAAAGTTATTTTAATTGATCAAATCCTATCCGGAACGTTACAGGGGAACTGACTATTCAATTACGTGGAATAATTTTGTCTAGAGAGTAATGGAATGGTCTTTATGACCACGCAGGTCGTTAGGCCAAGAAGAAGACAAATAGTCAGAGGAACTGACCACAGTGACGGAGTAGGCGGCCCCATCGAATACCTCGTATAAGGGAGCTTGTACTAGGGGCCTCGAATTGGGACCCTAGTATAAGGATCTTAGTGCAGATTCGACCTGGTAGAGGTCCAATCCATTCATTCCGCCTAAGGTCTACGAGGAACTTCATCCTGCACTGATTACCCATACATTATCGTAGAGCTCAAGCAAGCTTACCATTTCCCGCTCCATTTTCTTGCCCATTTCGGATGCCCTTAACACGATTAAATCCCTATAATCCGCCTATTGTTCAGTGCTTACATGTTGTTTGTATTCCTTTTCCCATCTTATCTGGCTTTAACCATTTCTGGCGGTTCGTTTTGTCGGTGCTTTTCATTTATTTCCGCTTAAAAAGCCTTTCCGCTTTCCGCATTATCTATCCCCTTTAGCCTTCCTGCCTATGCCTGGCGGGGTTTGTTTTGCATCACAAAAAAGTATATTTATATATGGATATACAATCACAAAAATGTTTCTAACCATCAAAGACACGCGGTTGCTTCATTTGCTGCTAATTATTAGTGTACTGGATCATGCAACATGTGTACTGTATGTCCGTGTATTGTGTTGATGACTAAGTTTATGTGGGGTTTAGGGTTCAAATTTTCCCTTACAAAAGCGTTCTTCGTTCCAACGGTGCATGAAGTAACATGTTGCCACGTGCTAAACCGATCCGATTGCCTAAACACTTCTTGCCTGGGGATGACGTTCACAACAAAGTACCGGAGATGAATGATTGCACGGGTCACATAAGATGCCTGCCAGTCTTGGAAGGGATTGAAGAGATGCAGAGCTTTCTCCTTTGCAGTTACCAACCTCCAACAGCCACAAGACCTCAAGTGTGGTCTTGTGGCCGTTGTCGAGTGAATTGGAGCAATTTGAAACAGCAACTACCTTCACATATGCCCGTAAGCTTCAACAAAACAGGCAAAAGTACACTTACAACATAAACGCACGAGCAGAGGACCAACAGTTGAAGTTAGGCGTAGGGTAAAATAAAGTGGAACCCGAACAAAGCTTAACAATAGTATCACTGACGCCCTTTTTTCTCCCCTGGCGAACCCAAAAAGGAACAACGACAAATAGTCCAACAATAGTGCAACGAAACAATGGCGCCCGATGGGTGCATACAGTAAGCAACAGCAGCAGTGTCAATAGAATTTTGTAGACAGCAGTCATCAGACACCACTGCTAAAACGAGGACGGTAGCAACATTGCACACTCCATGGCATCCCTTATCGGAAAACTCTTATCTGCCTAACGGACTGCAAGCTCTGCTGCAAGCATGTCGTCCGTATAATCTTGCATCATATACCATAGCCTGCTTGGTGTATGGGGGGTTTTTCCCTTTTTAACTGCCTACACCGACCAGACCATGCTGGTGGCTGCCCACCTAGTTCTACACTACTAGTCTTACCTTTTAACCAGCTTCGGCTATTGTGTGGACGTTTTGTTTGCTTTTGCGTTCTGTCTTTGGAGTTTGTCACTTGGCGCTCTGTATCTCTCCCTCTGCCACACATACACACACACACACAACACTACACAGAGTTTTTGCTTTGGTTTCGTAAAACGTACTAACACGTACCTAATTGCTACTGTCTCTGTGTGTTTCCCCCGCCCTACTACTAGCGTGTAATAACGATGTAACGCGAAGCCCTTCTTCTCTTCTCACCCCTTTTCTGGTGGAAACAAATCATCGTTTCCAGCAAATTAACAACCGCATTTTCACACCGACGGTACACCGATAAAAATTCGGTCACTCCATCGCCTCGCCTATTTCCACTTAGCGACACCCTCTCGCACTCGCACTACACTACAATCATGGCCTGCTAAGAACGATGACAGCTAATGACTAGGGATTCCGACCACCGGGCAAATGATCTCCCCACTTCTTCAACTCTGGCCGGAAACAACACGGATGCTAACATCGATTTGTATTTGCTTATTGAAATTTTTTTTCTCTCTTGGACATACAAAAAAACCTGGTGAAAAAACTGCAATCATGGTTTACACGATTCTGTGGTGTTTCTTTTTTTGTGTGTGTGGTGATTTTCCCAAAATTGACCGGTTCTGTGTAGCCCCCTACTTCACGTCCCCTTTTCCGATGCTCTCCACCCTCCCGATAGTGTATTATTAGTTCTAGTGTTCTTTGTTGAGCATATATAACTACGTGTAACTTTGCTTGCTTGGTTTGCTTGTTTTAAATGTAAATTCCCCCCATTTGAAATAGGAAACAGTTGGACTATATTGAACAAACATTGAACTAACAGCCTTGTACGAACATCCGTGCCACCGGGTTCGAATTGTGTATTGTTTGCTAACATAGTGGCCACAAAAGCCTTCCTCCGTATTTCCACTCTTTTGCCTCTTGGCATTTGACTTAATTTTCCCCTCGGAATGTTTTCTTTCGCTACAACACGAAATACGTCAACCAACGGCGGTACTTTCCGGTGGCCATTTTAGACGGCATTCTCCTTATCTCCAGCTGAACTACCACCAGCACTGGCTGCGTTATCCGACGAGTCGGTGTAAAACTTGGGTCACAACAGCATACAAAGCTTGGAGCGCTTCTTGACCGGTTTGGTGGGATGTTTCGGCTGTGGCTGTGCGGTGGTACTGACGGCGTCCTGAAGCTGCGATGGTGGAAGTCCACTGCCCGGCGTTACCGGGACGGAATGGGAGGATTGATCCTGCTGGTGTTGGTGCTGCTGCTGGTGTTGCTGATGATCGCTGGCATGATCGGAGATCTCCCCAGGTGGTAAAGGATGATCTCCACCGTACGGTGTTCCATCATCCGTACCACTCTTGGTACTGCCCGGTTGTGACACAATCGACGATGGACGCTCGTTGCCGGCTGTATTGTGATGTACGGATTTGGAGAGCTTGTTGCGGACGGCTTTCCCAAGGGCACCCGTCTTCCGGAGACTGCTAAAGCGGGGCTTTCGTTCGTGTACGGGCGTTGTTTCGGTTTTCTCCTCCGGATGGGCACAGTTGAGCGTTGTCACCGTGAACTCGATGTCGGCCAACGGTTCCTTGCCGGCTGTACGAAGTAAAATTAGACATACAAAAATGATATCCTTTTTGGTTAACTGGAACACAGTCTTCATTCTCGCTACTTACCAGCAAACTCTTCCACCGGCTTATCGATCGTGTCGTGATCGATCCAGGTCAATCCCATCTCTACCTTTTCGGCCAGATCGTGCCAGTGCTGCCGGTTGTCTAGCGTGCCCTCGTACAGTGGACTAATCCACGGGAACGCTTCCGTCAGCACCTTGTACAGCGGCAGACAGATGACGTCAATGAACCCAACCTGCATCTTAGGCAGCTCATCCTTACGCTCACTGTGTACGCAGAGAGAGAGAGAGAGAGAGAGAGAGAGAGAGAGAAGAAAAAAGCTCGGGTAATGGACCGCAAAACACACCAAAGTACAATAAAACAAACAGCAACAACGTGAATCAAGTGGCCAGTCACCACTCCCACAACGCCATGAACGTCATGGTGATGGATTTTATGATCACTGCTCTTGCGTTCCCAGCGAAGTACCCTGCCTTCGCTTCCAAGGACAACGCGTATCGATAGCATTATCGTCATACTTCCTCCCCCCCCCCCCCCTTTCCCATCTACACCGCCTAAATCCGACCAGCCGCCCGAAGGACATGGCCGGCACACGGCACTGGGATAAATTATCTCCCGGCGACTCTCTCGTGCAGTTAATTAAAGTTATGTGCCCGCTGGGACGCACGCTTCTCGCCATGCTGGCTCGGGCCGTCTTGAGGCCGTTAATATTTTACGTGCCTTACGTCCGATAAGACTCTAGCCCACGCTGAATGCCCGAGATGTCGATGGTAGGTGGCACGTAATTTGGTTACGTCCGGCATTGAGCTCCCAATCAATCGGTACACGGATTGCGCCGTGCCCGAATTATTCTCATGATCTCATGATTGGAGGCTGATAGCGGAGGGTCATGGATCGTTCTGCGGGCTAGTGTGTAATAAGCTCTTTTACGATTCGGGTGTAAGGGGAATTCGTACTCATGGGAACTATTTTTAGAGAATCGTGATGATCGTGAAGTTGAGACCAAGTTGCAAATAGCGATGTGCCCGAAGATTTAATACTACTTAGAGGTAGTAATAGAATGTAAACTTAAGCAAATAAATAGATTTGCTATTATTACGTGCTATTAGTGCTTTTAAAGATTTGGCTGAGATGTGAGCTCCTATCACCCAAGCAATCTTAGTTTTTCCTTAGTTTTTGGACCTTTTTGAAAAACTTCATTGCATGCAAAATAATCCAAAACTATAAGAATATAATTGACAATACGGCGTCAAGCCGTAATACTACAAATATAAATAAATAAGAATATGGTTGAATGTATCACCTCATAAATATAATAAACAAATTTTAAATATAAATTTAGAAATATTCAAAGATTGTTGTTTTTTTTTTATTACCTGTTCTGGAGTTTTCAAACAAACTGTTTCGAGTTTGGACCCAACATATATTTTTCGAACAAATGCAACAAATTTTTGCTCCAAAATTATACATTAAAATAAGTGAAACATGTTCGTATAGCACAATAAGTATGCTTTACACACGTAATAATACATTAACTTATTCAAAGTAAAAAAATCAGATTCAACAGAAATCTCTAAACAAAACCACAACGCAATGGAATGGGATGAGTTTCCTGATCCTAAAATCATCTCCCATAATAGAATTTTTACCCCAATTCAAACCTCCAAATGAACGCACGCACAATACTCTTACCCCATATTTCAAAGATACGAGTTTCAATTTTTGTCACTATCATTTCTATTTCCAGCAAACACACAAAGCGTAAGCCCATTCGGCTGAAACCTGTTCCATGCTTCCAACCCTATCAATCCTTGCACAGCACCAGCGTTATAAATGTCGCCCCCGGGGTTGGTTACCAACCAACAACGATTGTGGTGATTGTGTGTGTGTGTGTTTGCGGGGCTCGGGACTTTTTTGGGGCCTGATTGTGTAAAGGATAAGGAAAGGCTTATTTTTCAATTACCGTCTAAGCCCCGCAGGAATATCCGCCAAAGTTTTCGGGCGCTACGGTTGAAACCGTCTGTTTCAGTAATTGAGACCCCTGCATTGAGCCCTCGGCCCTCGGTTCCGGTTGAGAAAAACAATGATAAAAATAACGCTCCCAGCACGCTAGCACACATCGAATCGGCGCCAGCCCCGACCAACTGAAGTGCCTGAGAGGATTGAATGCTTTTGCCACGCCGTGGAGGTTATAACTGTTTCATTAGCTTGGATTATTGGCCACACTTTATCAAACCGGGCAACCCCCTCCCGGCGTCCGGGGTTGCTCAGCAAACGGCCTTCGCCAACCCCGACCAGAGTGGAAAGCAAAACACGACCTAGCACAATCATAATGAAATAAACAAATTACCGATCCATCATCGCAACGGGTTGCTGATTGAGCTGTAGCTTCTCCAGATCGCCCTGGTCGAAAAACTCGTCCGCCACTAATTTGGCCACCCGGTGCTGAACCTCCCACGGTTTCGCAATGGCGCTCACATCACATGCCGTCATCATCATGCCGCACAGGACTGGATTTTTGTTGGCATTGTTGGCCGGTTGCAGAAATGGCGATTGAAAACATGGGAAAGAGAGAGAGAGAAAGCAACACATTATTAGTAGTACCACATAAGTGAACGTAATGGCAACCCGTGCGTCAATGTTGCCAATGAAAGTGAATCGAGCAGCAGCAGCAGCAGCATTACTTACTTTCCTTCTTCTCCTCGCTCTGCCAGTCAAACTCGCCGTTCTCGATCAGCTCCAGAAATTGGTTGCGCTTCTTGAAGTACATCGCCAAATCCGTCGACAGGATGGCTGTCTCGACGACCTTCATCACCGTGCGGAAGTCTTCCGGTGACAGTGCCTGCCATTAAACATTAAAACCGAAAAAAAAACATGTTACCGATGCACGGTGCAGCATTAGTTCAGTGCAGGGGTGGAAGAAAAACAGCACAACGCGGGAGACGCGAGACGGGCGGGGTTCCGTTTGATCCATCACTTCAAGACACACCGGGCCTCACAGTGACAGGTGAGGATCGTGCCCGGGTTGTGTTGTTTGTTGGTTGAATAATTAAAACCCTACTGCACGGGTCAATTGAACGGGTTTTTGCGTGGGGCCGGTGAGATTTTTTTGTGCCATCATAGTGCAAAAGGACGATGGGAAAAAATGTTCTATTAGTATGTTCACCTATCGTAGGGCAGAGGAGGTGTAGGTGTGAGACCTGCTTTTGCTTTCCTTTCTTGTACTGACATCAGACATTTTACACGAGGTGTGTAATGTAAATGAAGAGGGGTTTCGTAGGTCATATTGGAAAGAAATGTTGAAGATAAATGGATGGTATATTCTTTTTGAAAGAAAGGTCTATGATACTTGAAAGAACTCTAGGAAATATGAAAGGGTCTTTAATGCTTGAAAGAACTCTAGGAAATATGAAAGGGTCTTTAATGCTTGAAAGAACTCCAGAAAAGATCTGACAAGCATAGTGTTGCGTTTCTGTCCGGTGGCAGAGGCAACAGCGGAGTCGGTCTTCAAACAACATTCAAGTTCAAATCCCATCCGGACCGTCCCTCCATAGTGAGGGACTGACTATGCAACTACGTGGTATCATTAAGTCTAGTAAGCCAGAATTGGCAAGCATGACCTTAAGACTTGGTTAGGCTAAGAAGAGATAGAGAGAGAGAGAGAGAAAGAGAGCACTGCGTTTGTTACAAATAAATGCAACTTCAAATTATTCAAATATGTTCTTTTAGATTCTAGCTTGATAAAAATTTTGGGAAGAACTGGCTGGTACCGGTGATGAGTTCAATATTGTTTCAAAAACTTTTTAATTTTTTCCAATATTCTTACATAAAAACCTAAATGGCAAAGCGCCTTACTTTAAATTCTTTTGGTAAATTTCACGGATCAAGCAATTGACGCAATTGAGCAGCTGAGTTTCAGAGAACGATAACGAACAATCTCGTCGTCATAATACAGGTTATCCCTGAGTCACTGGATACATTCCCTTATATTTTTGCTTTCGTCTCAAGGTCTTTGACAATTTTTTCCAAGTATTTTAGGATTTTCGTTCGTTTTCGTTTTTTTTGCATCAAATAATAGCCTCCAATGTATCCAAGCAATAAAAAAGGAATTACAAATAAACTATTATAAAACCTAAACTTTCTAGAAAACTATTGAAAATTGTGGACCGGCAGAAACATATCTGGAAATACGTCGAAAAGCCTCAGGGCGATGTTAAAAATTTTTGAGAAACAATCAAAAACCTCGAGACAGAATCAAAAGTATTTAAAACACCTTTTGGTAAACATGGGAAACCATTAAAAAGCTTCGAGACAAAGGGTATGGTACACTACCATGGAAAACAATTAACAAACAAGCATGCCACACTCAACAGGTATAGTTTTCATATGGTATATGAAATTTAACATGCTAAGCTTGAGCAGAAATTCAAATTGAGCTCTAAAATAAAGGAAATAATCAAGGTACAAATTCATTAAAAAATGGGATTACGATTAAAGGAATTATTATTTCAAGCACCAAACTTGAGTCTTGAGTGTATAACAGGAGCTCAAGCTTTCAACGCAATACCAAACAACTTTGACTTCATTTTCATGATGCAAGTGAGCAATAAAAGTACTCAGTGACAGTGCTCTTATAGCTATGCTCTTATTTCCAGCCAAGAAAAAAACGACATTGCGTGTATGCTGAACAGTTTGAAGTTGAAAGTGTACTGGAGACTTGTTTTTACCCACAGAAAGGATATGAAAGGAAACAACTTATAGTAAAAGAGCTCAATATGGGCACCAGTAGCACAAAAAAGCTATCAATTACAATGGCAGCACTACACAAAACTATGCATGAAAGAGTATGATCGTCTCACTGCATTTCGATTCTCTCACGAAAGCAAAGGCTCATAATGCCTTATAACCGATAAGAATGGGCCGGAAAATTGTGAAAGGAAAATGCACGCCACCCTTTTGCATTACGCTGGCAGTTTTTATGCTAGTTTCTGCCGCTTGCTCAAAGGTAAATAGTATTGTAATCTCACACTTTCATTCATTAGTGTAAAGCTCGCCTAGCGTTCATTGTGTGTTTCTCGGCACCGTGCCTGGGCGATTCTATAGAACAAAAGGCTACTACTACAAATCGTGCTGCGAAACACGTAGCTTTTCAGCCCTTTTTTATTTCTTCTTTCATACAAAACCGACCACCCTTTTCATTCCAAGCACAATAAGACACCAGCGGAAACAAAGAGCATGCGGGCCACTTATTTTTATCATCCGCCATCAATCGTGTAATTTCCTTCCTGGGAAGAAAATGTCACTGGCTTAAAACCATCCAAGCCCCCGCCATCCAACCCGTCTCCAGTAATCCGGCTTTTTCCTTTGCCAGACACGGGTCACCACTGCCCGTCAACGGAGGAATCCCAATCCCAACGAAGGACCTTTGGGGTTCTTTTCTGGGTAGGCAAAACGAATAACCGAAGGGGGGCCAAGAAGCTTTTTTGGCAAACTCGGCAACAATAATGGGTTCCCCGTAGAACGATGTGGGCCATGTGTGTTGGCATCTCCACGTTTGCCATTGGAATATATTTTCAATTTTACGATCAAAACCGATGCGGTGCGAAACCTTTGGCAAACCGCAAAACGAAAACCATCACACTGAAATACCGATGGAATATGATATTTGATACCCGGTTTTTACCGCTCGGGATGGCAAATGCGATCCCGTCTCTCTCTCTCTCTTTCCCCCCTGCCAATGGTAGCATTTAGACATCACTGCCAGTGAGGAATGCCCGTCGCTGTCTCTCAGCTGTCAGCAATTTGATACGAATTATATCGATTTTTGATCTGCTTGCCGTTCTGTTTACCATTCCAGCGGGGCGGGTGTTTTTTTTTTCTTATTGTCATTGCGTTATCGGATCGGAATCGTCAAAAAAAGGGGAGCCGACAAAATGATGGGGATGACAAAATTTGAGAATAATAAATTATGCTGCGTCGGCTGGTTTTCGGCTGGTACCGCTACCGCTCACACGCAGGTGCGTTCCTTCGCAGTTAGAAATTAATAACCAATTGCGGTACTAAATTGTTAGCACATTTGGTTGCCAATCGACGATAACGAGCAGGATTCAGGTTCTTACGAGCCGATCGATCGACGCGTGAATCGGGAGTTTGGTGAAGCAGCAAACGGTGACCGGAATCGGTTAGGATTCTGTTCCAACTTCGAGGAATAAAAAAACGCTTCGGAATGGAAAATTCTTCAGTAATTTGACAGGATTTTTTTCTCCATTTCGTAATGAAATGAAATGCTTCAAATAATATTTGGAAATAGTTAAAGAGTTGAAAACTCTGATTAATTGAGGATTTTCCCGCAGTTCGGAGCATCGTATAGCTATTTTCATCCCCCAATCTGATGAAATTGGAATGTTTAAAGAGGATTTCGAACTCTTTTCAATCGATTTGCATGTCAACAACTGGTCAACAGTGCTGTCGAACAGTCCGCCCCGAATGCTACTCACCTGAAAAATGTTGTTACCCTCGGAGTTCAGTATCATCACGCACTGATCGAAATGGTGATGCTCCATCGTGCTGGTCGTGTACAGAATGGCCAGCGGGCTGTCGGTCTTCGATTGGAATGCGTTGTTCGTGCCCCTGTGGTCGAGATCGTGGCACAGGCACGCCACCAGCAGACCGAGAATTTCCAGATCCGTCATGAAGCGCTCCATCTTGCCGGTTTTCATCATCGCAAACATGGTCTGGGCCACGTTCAGTGCGTGGCGCCAGTTGTGATACTTCACCGGACGGTAGTTCTTCCGCACGCTCAGTATCCAGCGGCACAGGACCTGCAGAAACGGGACAAAACAACCACACCCTGCGTTACCATGCGTCACCATGCGTGCCTTGTGTTTTTTTGAATCCGCACACTCCGCTTCAAAGCCAGTTTGTTCTCCGAAAAGCGGCTTACAGCACGGTACACCGGGGTAGGGAAAATGTAATTAAAACCGAACGAGGACACTAGAGAAACCTGGGGGGAAGGGGGGCCTGTTAGAACGGTGGTAGTGGAAGTGGTTTTGTGTTGGTATGCCGGTCGGTTCCATCACGTTCGATGTCCAGATCCTGATCCCCGTTGGCTAACTCAAGCGAATGGCATCGTAACAGATATATAGAGAGACGAAACAAAAAACTTTCATCCATCCACACCATCCAGCAGCGTTCACGGAAAGCAGATCCACTTTTCGGTGTCCTAACGAATGGAGATTTACGATGTCTCTAATCAGCTTTCGAACAAGGTCGCGATGGGTGAGTCGCAACGCATCAAACTCTGGCCCCATAAGACGTGGACAGTAAGGGAAGTAAGCTCGTAATCGTATTTTACCCGTGGCACATAAATTTATGCCCCTAGCGTTACTTCCTTCTCCGCGCGTACACGAGCACACAGGCACACATGTGTAGAAGCTTCGAACGATTGGATTTTCTCAGACCCCCCGATCAGGGGGGGGGGGGGGGCAAAAAAAGAACACTAGTGCGGGTGCGATTGGTACCCAATAAAACTGCCACTTACGTCGTATGGAATGTGAAATTGTTGAACCAGATTGCATTGTAGAAACATCCGCACCGCTGCCCGGCATGTATCATCGTCGTCGAGATCGAAGTCTGGGAAAGAAAAATGGAAAACGGAAAGGGAAACTATTTTAAATAGCAGTATCACATTACGAATGGCATCCCATCGATAGGTTGGTTTGAGTAGTGGACCAAGAAATTGGTTTAATTTGAATAAGCTTAACGGAGATCCTTAGGCTCGTAAGTTTGTACAATCGTACGGATAAGGCTTTTGGAAGATAAAGAGTAGAATAGGGTTTCTACACTTTTGGGATCTAATTTAAAGGATATTATAATCTCCTTTATTCTTTTTCCTTGGCGTAGCAACCTGCTAGGTTATGCCGACCATCTAATGGCTTACTAGACTTATCGATACTACGTAGTTGGATAGTAAGTTATCCCTAGAGAGAAACGGTATTAATGGGATTTCGTGTGAAGACTAGTACCTCTTACGCCTCTACCATCTGACCTTCCATTTCGCAATGTATTAAGCATCTCAAAAATTTTATGGACTGCAAGGCTGCATCCGGTCTTCGACAGATTATACTCCACCTGATCCAGCCAATGAACTCGCTGTGCTCCACTGCTACACCTCGTGCCGAACGGATTGCTGACGAGCATCTTCCTGGTGTGGCATGAGTTCAAAATTATCATCACGTGCCTAAGCAATCGGATCCTCTATCGTCAGCATATCAGCGCCACCAATTAACTCAGCCAGCCAAATATCTCAGGTTGATGCTCGCACTCACCGCCAATGATAATTCTAAACCTCTGCCGCTCGATAATGTTAAGGGTATTGGCGTTGTTTTAGCGTTGTTATCCGACGTTACAATCGTACCAAGGTAGGAGAACTCCTCTACCAGCTCGAGATCGTCGCCATCAACTGATACTCTGATGATACTGAAGTTGTCCCTAGTACGGACAGAACCTCCGGCAAGTAGGTACTTTGTCTTTGTCACATTGATCCTCAATCCAATCCAATGATGTCGATATCATCCGCAAAGTCAAGGAATTGTAGAAATCAGGAGTAAATTAAGCCACGGATGTCAAAATCTGCGTTTCGCACGAGTCCTTCCAGAGCGATGTTAAACAGCAAACAGACTCATTCTTCTTTCTTGAAGCTGCTTCCTCTGAAGGTAGTTGCCTGCCATTACTGGTTTCTTTTGACTGGATTTTGTTCATATATGCTCATATAAACCGAAGCTCTCTGTTTTTAGAGGACAAATTATGATACTACCAAACAAACAAATTAGTCCATCCAACAAGCTAGAAGCAATGCAATATTATTTAATACCATTTTTGAATTGACTGCTTTCAAAATAATCACACTTTGGAACACTCATCAAAAAACAATTAAACTCACTTAATTCTAAATAAAGCATAACTCCACAGCATAATCCTCCTACTCGCGCTGTATCTGTTTCATAATGACAACACAAAGCAGAGCTCGCAGTAAAAATAAAATTTCTAGCACAACGTTAAGCCGGCTAGCATTTGATCTCGCACGCCCCGAGGATATTGAGGAGATAAAACAATATATCATATCCACCCGACCGGGGACACTCGAAAACAAAGAAACCAACCAAAAAGAAACAGATTGTATATATATTTATATACGACGTGACAGTTGCTTAGCATCCGTAGCATCTGTCTCTGGGACCAGCGTACGCCGATAGGACCCGTAGGCCGGCGTGACCAGGTACTGCAGATGTTGCAGCTTTTATTATTCCTTTTTTCTTTTTTGCTGTATGCCTACACCGAGCCACTCGCTGTATCTTGGGTCCAAATTCAGTCTGGACACGCAAAAACCGTTGCCCGTAACACAACGGTCGGTTTGTACATTCGAATAGAAATTCAGACCTCGTCAAAGATTCGCCCACCCGCCGTCGGACTTCCCCGTGCAGGGAACGATCAGGGAAGGAGGGTGAGGAGGTACACGTTCCAAAAGCCGTTTCCAGTAGAGAGAGAGAGAGAGAGAGAGCCAAGTCAGGATAGAGATAGGCAACTCATGAAAAATTCAGCACCGCCTAGTACTTGATGAATGTGTGATCGTGATTAAATTCCCTCCATACCATTCGCTCATTCTTATGTTCGCGTGTTGAACGATATACTTCACCTTCAACGCGAAGCATCTTTGCCTACGCTTGGTTATTCTCCACCTTCCACGAAGAATTCTTTTAGCTGGAAGCGAGAAGCGAACTCACTGGTTGCATCAACGCTGTGTCTATTACTGCCGTCGAGCTTCACCAAACCAGCACGATCCGCTAGCGCAAACCGATAGCGAACGAAAACTAGCTTCAAATAGATTCCACCGGCAGGTCCTATGGAACGGGAATCTGGGTGGAGAGCTCCTCCACCAAACTCCTTCCCACGGGCTACTGACGCTAGAAGCCGTTTCGTGTTCTACACCGTGTTCCGATTTTCTGCACCATTCCATTAATTATGCCAACCGGGCGAGAGAACGGCACGCTCTGGGCAATCTCAACGTAAACCGATACCAATAACGGGCGCTGACCGGGACACCGGAAAAGGATTGTACGGTGCAAAGGATAAACGACACGGCAGGAGGATATGTGCTTTTCCAATTAGCGTAGCGATGTGGGCGCTAAAAATCCATTAACCCTGGAAATCATTCCATCCTGTTGCTGCTGCTGTTGCTGTTGCATCGAGCACTCACACACACACACACACACACACATCCCAAATGGCACCACACACCAAACAGGCGAGCAATCAATCGAAACCGTTCCGGGAAAGCGTTCCGGAACGGTTGAACATTCATTCTCATTTGCAGGAACAATTTGGTATTCCGTGTCGGTTTAACGTGAGGCGAGTTTGTCTTGACTTCGCCCGGGGAACCAGCAAGCGAGAAACTGATCTGAATAAAAGCGGACCACACACACACAAACACACTTCCGTATTCTTCAAACGATCGCTTTGTAAGCTGAACCACCCAGGTTCACCCGTAAACGATGACCGGCTGACCGAAACCGAACCGAAAACCGTCTTGATTGCGGTCTTCCATTTTGGGCGCCCAACGTACGACCCGGCAGGAACAGGTTGGCGTGCGGTGCCCGGAAAACAATCGCATAAAATATTAATTTACATCATTATGCAGCAGCTAACAGCCATCGGAAACAAATCCGATTCCGTTCGTCACGTTCGGTGAGTTTGAGTGAGCCTGGATGCTTATTATTCGTGTGCGTCACTCACCCGAACAGGAAAGTTAGCCATTCCTGCACCAAGCTTTCCGTACAATCCAATTAGTTTTTCCCACCAGTGTCAGTAAGTTGGGCGTGCGTACTTACCGATGAACTTAAAACTATACAGCTTGTACTCTTCGGCCGACTGGATGGTATCGTTGACCAGCTTGAGCGTCTGGTCCTGACTAGCGGTCGCGTGGTACGATAAACATTCGAGCGCCACCTTCTGCTTCGCCATCAGCTTGCAGGCACTCTCGTACATCTGCGTGTTGTGGATGCCGAGCCCGCAAAAGATGGCGAACGCCTCGAAGATGGAGATATCACAGTTGGTAAATTGTAGATCATTTTGCTGAGAAGAGAAGAGCAAACAATTAGTAACCGGCGACAAAACACCTGCCTCGATCCAGCCTACCTTATTGATTAATTGAGCGACACCGATGACCGTCTTCTGCCCGTTGATGATCGGCATGCACAGGATCGATTTAACGCTGTGCGTCTCGTCAAAGGACGACGTGGTGGCAACCGTACCGTCGCCGGCTGGTACCGGCGGCGGACCCGTTTGCCGTTGGCAGATTGGCTTATCCTTGAGCCACTCGAGCACATCGCTAATGTTAAGCGTTTCGCCCGTGGCAGCCACATACTCTGCAATCTGTGCCAGCATCGAACTGTTCAGATCGCTCACCGACGGTCGCAGAATGTTGGCCGATGATTGATGGCTGCTGCCGAGCTCGAAAATCATCGTGAAGCGTGTCGAGATTGCGTTCTAGCAATTGTGGCGTACAGAACGAGGGAAGGAGGGTAGGAAAAAAGAAACGCTTTAGACATTTTCTCTTACAAATCGTCTGATCGACGTGTGAAATCGTAACAGAAATCCATCATTTTGCGCTTCTTCGCTTTTCGAGAGGATATTTAATATTTTACCATATTTTCATCTTCAAAAGGGCAAGCTTTTCCCAGCCCTGATTGAGGCTTGAGTTGATTGCGGAACGTAAACTTAACCTCAGCAAAAAATAAAATAAAAAAGCGAGTTATTAAAAAAGTGCGGGAAAAGCGAACGAAAGCAGCAAAACGATGGAAATTTTCCGCTACCGTTCGAGTGTTTGGCAAATGAATAACCTGGTGCTGGAGCACATCCTCTACGTCCACGTTGTGGCTGGTTCGGCGCGAAACGGTTTGATGAGTTCTCTCCGGCCGTTCCAATATCCGTTCAAGGTGGTTCTGGATTGTTTTTTTTTTGCCGTTCCGCGTCGGATCAAGCACCGCCCAAAAGAGCGATCGACGGTGATGACGGATGCATGGAAAATTGAAAGGAAACGATAAAAATCAGTGCAAATTGTACCAAAAAAAAAAGCAAAACAGATTTTAATCTCGATGCTGATTACTATACAGAGTGAAATAGGCGTACACCGTGAGATCAAAGCGAGTGGGAACAGGCATCGTATGGGTGCGCGTGTGCCGTGTTCTGATCGAAGCAGCAATCTACAAATGACCAGGCGTCTCCATTAGAGGAAAATTTTTAGAAAAAAATTATTTGCAGGAATGCATTTAAGAATGCCTTTAAGAGAGTGTGAATTAAAAAATAACTACACAATAGATCGATCGTTTTCCTACGGTCGGTAATTGAAAGTAAAATAATAATAATTTCCCATTTCGTCGCTCTTAATTACCGATTCGAATTTCGCTTTTCCCACGCAGCAAAACTGCGTGCACTGCGTGTATAATTGAACACGAGGCAGGATGGGCTCATCGCCTTTTTGTTTCTTTTTCCTCTGTTTCATGTTCGGCTCTTTCTATCGGAAAATGCACGTACGCTCTCTAGGAGATAGAGAGATACAAAGAGAAACAGCGAGCAAGCGGAGAGAGTGCAGTAGTGCAGGCTTATCAATTTCCCCCTAAAATGAGATTTTATATCCGGCGGGGCCGTAAATGACGCAAATGCGTTATTCAATCGAGCTTAGCCCACGCGTTGAAGGTGTTGGGAAAAAGGCAGATGATGTGGATCTAGATTTGATTTCCATCTGATTTATGCAACGATAAGATAAGCGCTCGTCGGCTCGATGCGTTTAGTCATTTTAATTATTCAGATTTCTATATTTGCCTTTGAGTTGTTGTTTTCATAAAACAAACCGCAATAAAAAAAAAGAGAGCGACTTGTACTCGTACAGGAAGGTAAAATTTTCTGTTGAAATATTAAGCCCTTATAAAAACCCAATTCCCAACAATAGTTTGAGGCTTATTTCGATAGGAATATCAACTAAATAATGAAAACTAATTTACGGCACTCTTGCGCGTTGCGTGATGGTTCGGCATCAGCTCATATTTTATTCCCATTTGCCACACCGTAGACCTATTCAACCGCGTAGCGTGACACTGGAGTCCACAAACGGGTGCTTCAGATAATACCACATTCGAACACACGGGGTTCCCATTTGTTCGGTGCTGCTGTCAGCACAATCAATATAAATAATTCTTTCCCCCTTGCGAGGTCTTAAATTTGGTCAGTTTATTCTGCCGGGTTCATCGTTTTCCTGAACTAGCACCACTTGCAGAAAATAAGCCAGCTAGAGTAGCCTTTCGGTGGCCAAGCAATGACCTGTTTCGTGCCAGCTGACCACCTTCACAACGCTCTGTGTATGTGTGTGTGTGGGTAGATTTCATTGGTTCGTGCAAGGAGTGTTATCGAGTGTGCGTTATCAGATCTTTCCGACGATGGTTCCCGAAAAACACGGGAATCTCTAATTAACAAAAGGGGCCCCTAGCGAGCTCTTTCCCTCTCTAGCATCTCTCTATATCTCTTTTGCCCTTCTTTCTTCCATCCCTACGCTCGTTTAGTTTGCCCTTAGTAAAAGGGAAAACGGCGCACGTCAGCAAGCCCAGCTCACTCCCTTCCATAATCAACATTGCGTTGCGTACGTACGTGACTACCGGTGCGTTTTATCGTTTACCGAACATTTCTTCTTCTCGATATGGAGAAAAAGCTATCAAGCTTGTCTGCATGTGTTTGTGTGTGTGCATACGTTACGTGTGGTTATTTGGCCCAACGGCACAAACTATCTATCGTGCTTACGTGCGCTTTATCAACGTGTCACATTTACTTTCCGGCCCGGTAGCTCAATTTCACCGCCCCAGTACGTTGCTAATCGTGTTTGGTCAGGTGTTTTTGTTCATTGCTATTTGCCACAAATATGGCAACTCGAGTGCAAGCGTACTACCTCCACCGAGTGTGCTTCCTTGTTTGCTAGTGACTAGGCCAAGCGTGCTTCAGTGCTGACGTTCCCACTGACAGCTGTCAAAATGCGATCGCCAAAAAAAAAACGGCACCCGTTTACTTGGGCGTTTGATCGATGGGTTTTAAACGTGCTGGCAAGTACGCGTACTGCAAAACGGCACTATGTACACGCAATGTAACAATAACGGCAGCATACATTGGGTGAGGCGGGTTCATACATTTTACCAGCAGCGGTTACCTTCAACGTATTTCGATTACAGTCGTCATCTAAACATGCACACTTGAATTTAGCAGCAAGAGCCATAAGGAGTGAGAGCGTTTGTTGTAATGCGCAAGCCAAATACGCCAAACGAAGCGCGAAACGGAATTCAGAAGGTAAGTACCATGCATTTGCACTGTTGACGGCCATTAGCAGGCCCGGTGGTGATAGCTGCTGCATGCTGTATCAACAATGAATTCAACCCGGTGCTACACTTACCGCTTCACCGCAGTCCAGATCGAGCAGAAAGACGGCGCACCGTTCGCACTTGAGCAGCTCCCGGGCCTCGGTCATAATCTTCGTCACCAAACACTCGAGGTTGTTCTGCTCGGAGAAGATGTTCCGGGCGAGATTGAGCAGTATCTGGTTGCGCCGGTACTCCTGGACGGACATTTCGAAGAGCTGCGCGTTCTGGATGCCTATGCCGCAGAACGTTAGATAGCGGCGAAATATCTCCACGTCGCGCTCGGTAAACTCGGGCGAACCTGCGGTGGATGGGAGGTAGAAAGGCATCAACTTTGGACATAACATTAGCAAAGAGCCCGTCTAGAGCTAGGGCCGTTACCGTTGGTTTTGTTAATGATCTGTGCCACTCCGATCACATGCCCCTCGTAGTTGCAGATCGGCATGGACAGGATGATGTTCGTTTTGTAGCCGGTCTTCTGGTCGATTTCGCTGTTAAAGCGCGGATCCTTGTACGCTTCCTTGATGTTGATGGTTTCGTTCGTTTGTGCGACCGTGCCGGCAATGCCGACACCGAACGGTATGATGATTTCGTCCTGCTTCGCTCGCCGGACCGCTTCGTCCAGGGCTGTAAAGTGTTCGTTTAAGTGCGGGCCGTAAAACCGAGCGAGATGAGAGAACATTGAGTTTTAAATTATCTTGAGTTTCTTAGCAAAAAAAAAGGTTCTGCTTTGCTTGGGCATCAGAGATTTCATTTTGAGTAAGATAGTTTTAATCATTACGTACTCAATGACTTGGTCGAAACAATTCTCAACCACAATTAAATTTAAATAATATTAGATTTGGCATTGCAACCTTGAAAGGTCCCAGCCTGTCATTTCAGGCTTCCTGTGACTTGAATTAACCCGTAGCTAAGTAGTCAGCCATGTTTACGGAGAGGCGGTGTGGATGGGATTTGAACCCCGGTCCTGCCGAGTGAAGACCGGCGTTGCTGTCGCCTCGGCCACCGGACCGCCCCTATAAGCACTGTATAATGGTAATAAATTCTTTTAGTGTATCATATTCAAAAATTTTAAATTTGTTACGCTTCTGAATTCTTATCTTATGCTTGGGAGCTTATTCATGTAACCATTGTTTTATATACCAAAACTACACTGTACAGGATTGAGCATGGGAACAACTTCACAAATATTCTTTCGTTTCTCTTTCAGCCAAACTTAGTAAAAGTTTGCTTCTAGTTCCTTTTAAGGGACAAAATCTCACAGTGACAGACACTTAACTAAACCAAAATTGTTTTTGATGATTCACATAAATCTTAACGAATCATTCCGTACACTAAATCACAAAATCATCACGTCCCGAACAGCACCAAAGCCACCTTCTCGGGTGGCTGTGAAATGTGAAACCCCCAGCAAAGCTTTCGTCAATTCGCTCAGCAGATTGATGTCCCCGCCAGTCAACGCCAGATAGTGGCCCGATTCGTCAGCACACCGATGGCGGGGCCGCCCGCACCCCTAATGGGGTGCCATCAATTAGTACTTACGTGTGTTTTGCGTTACGTCGAACAGCTTGGCGACCAGATACTTCCCCGAGGGTGGCCCATTGACGAGGAACAGCGAACCCCGGTCGGCATGCGTCAGTAGGCCCACGTTGACCAGAATCTTGTGGCACAGCACGTCGATGTCGAGCTCGTTGGCCACGTCCCGTATCAGCTCCATAAACAGCTCGCCCTCGTCCAGGTCGGCCAGGTGACTGCGGTTGGAGATGGAGCTCCGGGAGGTCGGCGAACGACATTTCTGCGAAAGCGAAAGCGAAACAGTAGTAAGCAAACGACTGCCAGCCATAGCTACGAGCACATTACGTCAGCGCCCTTGGTGTTGCTCTTCCACACCCGCGCATATCGATGAATTGGCAAAGTTGGTCCCCGGTGGAACGATGTCGATGATGGTGATGATGACGCCGGGGAGAATGAAGACACCATTAGTATTCATCGTTGGTTGCATTTTAAATGACGCTCGGCTGTCAGCCCGTCAGCACGAGACACCCGGTGTCAGTAAATCGGTTAAAGTTCCTCGGCCCTCAGTCAAGTTCACTGCTCGTTCAAGCGCGCGGTTCGGAGGCGTGGTGCTCAACAGATTACACGCCTTCACACCTTTGCTCGCGCAGCCCGTTAACAATGCGGTCGGAATTTTTTGTTTATTTATTTAAGTGTGTTTCTTCTACTGCTGTGCGATTCCCTTTCAACCGTTTCACCACAGATCGGTGGCGGAGAGGGACAACACGGAAGGCTTCTCGGAGAAACCACCTTAAACCGGCTTTAAACCATCCACAACGGCAACGGCAAACCGGTGACGTTTGATGTTTATACTGCCTGCCTGCTTGTCTGCCTGCCTGTGTTTCGTAAGCCTTTCCCAGCCGAGCGCCAGCGAAATCGACCGAGTCCCAAGTCAGAACCAAGGTGCCAGTAGGGAAACGAATGAATGTTGTTCATGAATAAAACAAATCGTTCCCTCGGCGGCTAAGGAAAGTACACACTTTCCTTTTCGGTCGTTCCTTGTGCCAGCTTCATGCCGGCAACACAACACCCCCGAGTTCGAGCGTCTCTGTTCGTTTATTAATTTGGTACTTTAGTTCTTAGGGAGGGGGGGGGGGGGGTTGTGGGCCGGTAGCTGTACGGTACGGGATCATTCGCTTAACCATCGAAACCGAACACTCAACCCGGTCGGAATGGTTGAGCTTGTTAGCGCGCTGGAGTGGATTGCGGAACGGAACTTATTGGCCAAACAACGTGCTCACACGTGTAATGTTATTCTTACGCTCACTTACTTTGGACGGCGGGACGGAGTGCCGGATGATTGATGTTGGCACAGTGGTTTTGGGTGATTTTTGTGCGTTGAAGATATATTTATTTAAAAAATGAAGCCCTTTTTTAAATTGAAAGTGTGTGTTTAAAGCGGCTGAGATAAATCTCATACCGTGCAAGGTGACAGTACTTATGAATGTTTGGATGTTATGAATTAATCTATTCTTTTAGTGGGAATAATGAGGCGTACTTCTAAAAATAAAAAACTCCACAATCATGCGCGAGGCCATTGCTCATTTTATTCTATTACAAATTGGGGATCTTGTTCACCTTCATCAACGCTCTAAGGCTATTAAGGCATAACCAGTGCTTGAAGTAAGCGAGCAAAGCGTAAAGTCCCTACTAAAGTCCTAAACATTACTACAGATCCAGAACCAGAATACTTTACTAACATCGACCATGCATCTTTTGAAGGCTTTCTTAAGAACTGAATTCATTTGAAGAACAGGTAGGTTTGAGCGTTACCAGAAGGAAAATTTTGATCTCTTGGCCGTATCTTTCTCATAGATACCACCATAACTGACCTTTTGACACTCATTAAAAAAATATGTTAGACATCACGATGGATGAAGTTTATTTTCTGCTAAAAATGGTCTTGGGATTTTGAGGAGGACTGATACGAACCGGAACATCTGCTCGTACGAAGGACTGAAAATCCATCCATGAGTAATTCAAACCATGAAAGGGAGACATGGTAAACAAAGATCTTTCCAAGAAGGTTATTGTACCAAAGAAGAAGGAAACTAGATAAGATGAATTCTGATGTTATTACACTATAACATGTATGATGTCGAAACGAACTGGTCCAATAACACAGATGGATTCAATCATCGCTATGCCATTTTGAAGCTCGCTATACAGAATTTATAGTTTACAATGGCAATGTGAGGGGCGGACCGGTGCTAGAGGCGACAACGGCGTGTCGGTTTTCATACGGGAGGACCGGGGTACAAATCCCATCCATACCCATATCCCATCTTAGCATGATAGCAGGCATGACCTAAGAGGTCGTTAGGCCAAGAAGAAAGAGAGACATGGCAATGTTTCAGTGCCCGAAACCATGCAAGCCCATTATGATGACCGATTGGCTGCATAAATCCTACGATAGGTGAATACAACAATACATAAACACCTAAATACATAGCAATAGCAAAAATTCCCAAATCGTTTGTAACAAACCTGATTTATTATAAACACACAAAAGCTCCAATAAGTAAAATAAACAAACACTGCGAAACACAATCCCAAACACAATGACTAGTGAAACAGCACCACCCCATTTACAAAACCTGTTGTCACAAATGGATGCTAAAAATGGCTAAGCCTTCCCATCCGGCGGCGACGGCTTCGGCCGGCTATTATCAGCACGCCTAACGATCTGCGAATGAAGCGCCAGGGTAGCGCAGGCAGCGCAAATGTTTACCAAACTGGAAGTTGTCGAATAATTAGCGCTAAACGCTGCAGCTCATTAACATTTCCACACCGGAAACTCGCCGGTGTGGCTTTCACCCGTCCTGTAAGGTGTTTGTGTGTGTGTTGTGTTGCTGTGTCTCCCATTAACCACCCTCGACACACACACACACACACACACACACACACACACACACACACACACACACACACACACACACACACACACACACACACACACACACACACACACACACACACAAACACATGCATACATGCGCAGGCTCACGTAAATAGCTTCCCGTGGCGGCAGTCCGGGAACAGTTAGTTAGTTGCACGGTGGGACAAGCGAGCTAGAGTTACAAATTGTCTCCAGCCTTTTACCATACCTTTCGCCATCGCTTTCTGCGCTTCCGCCCGGCGAGGTAAATCTAGGTCACTAGGAAGTGGTTAAGCAAACACTCGTTCACAGGAGGCAAGCGCTCGCCCTTGCAAATGGAATGGTGACGCGAATGACACGGCGCGTTCAAGCCACCAAACCCTACCGGGCACTGGGCTTGGCTCAACTGACCGTCAATTGCCTTGTGCCGCGTGTTGTAATGAGGTGAGAGACCTGAACGGGAGCAAAACGAAAGGAATTGTTGGTACGAAACAAGCAGCACGTCCTTGACGTTGGCATCTTCACAAACACCGGACAAAAAGTAAAGGTTTGGCTCCGTTTTCTGCCAGCGTCTCCAAAAGCTTCATTGTCTTGGGGCGCGTTGTTCGAGTGTCCGCACAGTGACGCTGTAAGCACACCGGCACAAGTGTCATCTATCACACACACACACACACTGCGTGCACACTGCCACAAAGACTGAGTGTGGTCAAGGGGCTCTCCAGAGCGAGAATGGCAGAGACTGTCGCCAGTGTCTGTAACGAGCCACCGAGCATAGATTCTTTATCTCGTTCTTTCCCCACTACCAAAGACTGGGCGCCTCCATCGTCGAGCACACCCAAAAGGGGGCCAATACCGCCTCCTCCACCACCACCACCACTAGCAACGCTGTAATCCGACGCGTGTACCCTTGGGAGCTGGAATCGAACGAATTGGAAGTGGTGGCGTTGGTGGTGGTAGCAGTGGACGATGTTGTGTTGTTGTCGTTTCGAGACTGGTTCTGGGTTTTGTTTCGTACGACCGAGAAGCAGAATACTTACCACGCCACGGGGTTTCAGGGTTCAAGAGGAGCGGAGAGTGTGGGAGGCGGGGCGAAGGACAGAAGAAGGCGAGAGGGATAAATACCAGACACACTGTCTAACCTTCCTTCGTAAATCAGGAACGTGATTGGGTTACCAGAGCAATGGCTGGCATGTGAAGATTTGCGTGTTTTTCCTTTCCTTTTTATGTCGTACGCGTTTTTTTCATTTTCATTTTTACGCTGCAAATTCATAGTTTTATGCTAAACGATTTCAGTAGTGGCTGGGAAAATATCTTATTAGAAACATCAATACAGCACATTCTTTTGTACGATAAATGGATGCTATTTTTCCAAGAAACATAACAAAAGCAAGGGCTTTCAAGCGAAGCATCAATATTAATTGGGCAAATATCGCTACTTCGTGTGTTATATTTCCATTCACCCGAATACCTGAAGAAATACCTCTTCTCAAACATTTCCCCTTTGGAAATTGAGAACAGCTTGCACAGCATAGCAATCGCCAGCAACGCTTCGTACAGTGGCTTCCGAATTGTCCGGAAATCCACCCGATCTGGCACTGGCTAGCACGCGCCCCAAACGCACGGCTGAATGTCTTCAGCTGCAATAATTTAATTTAATTTATGGCTCAACTTTCCTCGCCTCGTCTCGTGCGCTTATCGTCTGCCCGCACCGAACACGAACACGAAACCTGCGCGAAAGTTTTGATGCGTACCGGGGGTCAGGTACCGGCCATCGATTAAAACTCGGTAACAACCTTCCCGGGTACGTGGTGTTCTGGCCCGAAAACTTTCCCCCAGACGAGGAAGCAACCGGTTCGCTCCGTTCGTGAGTTGATTGTTGTCTTGCGGGCCCTAGGAACAAGTTCTTCCTGTGCACCGTTTACCGGGTGGTGATGTGTTTGCCGTGTGGTTGAACACCGTTCACTTCAAGTCAGCTTTAGAGTTTCTTAGAAGGGGTGCGGTTTTTTGGAGATTAATCAGTGTGAAGTGGTTTACGGTGGGACGGTGGTGCTACGCGGTGCTAGCTGGTAGCTGGCGTTGCAGTTTATTCACTCGCAATTGAACTTTTGCGCTTGGTTTGGTGAGCGTATATAGTTTGTTGGCGTTTGTTTGCGTCAACATGTAATTACATTTTACTAATTGATACTTCTTTTCAAACATATCCGTCGCAGTAGTAGCAGTAGTTGTATGAAAATGACTGTTAATTGTACTTTAATATAATTTAACCGCTCAAAATCAAACGATTTTGTCTTGCCCAATTATTTGTAATTAGTTTATTTGAATTTTGTATTAAAAACAGATAACCAGACAATGTAACAGTGGTGGTGATGATACCGGTCTTCACACGACAGGACTGGGGTTTAAGTCCCTTCAAGACCGCCTGTAAGCAGGACTGACTGTATTACTTTGGGTAAAATCAGCCAAGTCAGTAAAAAAGCCAGAATTTGGCAGACCGAGACCTTTCGAGGTTATAGTGCCAAGCAAGAGGACAATGTAACGGTCTTCAATCAGTTAATTTTAGAATCTCTGTCATACAGGAATTGAAACAAATCTATCATTTCTAAATTACCACTAGTCTAGTATAACAAAATGAGTCCTGTATCAAAAGGTAAAATTTTAAACAATCTTGAGATATTTATTTTTTCTCATTTGAAGCTTCTTTTCGTGTGTTTTTATCACATTTTGTCCACATAGGGAAGACGAAACGTGTCCGTGAATTACAATTCACTTATACAGCAAATACGACATCCAGCATAAAACAACCACAAAGAAATCCTTTTACCCGCATTCACGATCCGCTTATTTGCATAAAACATTTTAACAGCTTAAAGCTTTTTAGCTTGTATAATTCACAGGAATAAGGAAGCAAAATACTACCCAGAATGTAGCACACCAGCTTTAAAAAAAAGCGGCACAATTGTCGGATGGAAAATCTCCTAAAAAAAAACTTACTTTTCATCGTTCCTGCTAATGCAGGATGCGCCAAGGGTGTACTGTGACCACCGAGCAGATCGTGCCATCTTCCATCCACGCTGCACCGTGTCTATAACGAGCAAAATTGACTTTCTTCCACGTTTCGAGCCTTCTCCATAATTTTTTTCCCCTAACCGTTTGCAAGGGACGGATTTATTTCCAGCATGTTTCTTTCTGCTCTCTTACTATTGCTGCCTGCCCGCGTTTCCCGATGCCTTTCCTAACGTTTGCACTGCCAGCCAGCTTCTCTGCTTTGATTTACGGCACCGTAGCTTCCATTTTACGAACCCGGTGGAGCTCGTGGCAGCCTTCGAAAAGCACACCCCAAAAGCAATCAACGCTACCTTCACGAGCGCTGTGTCCTTCTCGCTGTGCGCCCATTTTGTACGCTTTTAATTCATTTTAAGTACATTTTTCTTTAACAAACCGCGCGCACACAGCACATCTCCGGAAAAGATTTATATGCGCTCTGTGCTGCTTCGTTCTAGTTTTGCAAATGCTACGGCCACGGGAGTGGAAAGCCATTCCCATTTTGTGACTAAATAGTTGACCGTAGATAGATGGCCAAGTGCTTTTATCGTCTATCTATCATCGGTTGACGTGCGGCAGTTTTTTTTTCGTTCGTTGTCGTTCGCTGTGTTGTTCAGCTGAAAGAGCACACTATTATTATCGCAGTTTTATTTCCCTCCGGGGGCTTTTCTAGCGAAGAGACAATTTAATTACCAACACCAATTGTGTGGAATCCGCTCTGTGCGTGCTCGGAACCGCCAAGGATGCTGGTGGATCTTGTTGGCAGAAATCATACTTCAATGAGGAAGTGAGTGAGAAAGCAAACTAGAAAAAGGAGACCAAAAAGCAAGCCACTATAAATCATCATCTTATCGGGAGAATAACTGCAGGAGCCGGTCTGTGCGCAAGGTAAGCTAAGCACCACTGCTGCTAGTGCGACTCATAAATCTCATTTAAAAAACCTTTTTTTTCCTCCAATAAATTAAATCACCTACCCGTGCTTGCCTCAAGTCGCTCAAATGGTGGGTTAAGGCACGGTCGAAAGGCAAACATCACCGCCCAACGGTAATGCCAAGGGTTTTCTCGCCGGATAAACAACCGGTTTCCGTGTGGGTTGGACGGTGGATAATTAAGCTGGGACTGCTAGGCCGTACTGCGGGCACCAGTTTGACCAGTGGGCAATTAAAAATGTACCAACAAAATGGGATCGCTTCGGACAACAATTAATGAAGGCAAACGCACTGGTAAGCGTTGAACAATCTTGTGGAAAGCAAAACAACAATAGCGGCAACATACCATATGGTCAGGAAACTTCAGATCCATAGAAATCTACTTTATAACTGTGTTTGAACATGCCCCGTTGCGTCTCTAGACATTTTATTCATGCTTGTTGCTCTGGAAATGGTTTTTTAAAGAAGCGTAAGGGAATTGTTAACCAACTGTAATGTCACGCTGGATGGCAGGTACATGCCACTCAGCCGTGACATGCTATCGACGCATTTCACTGCAAAACGACGGCTACCGGTGCACCGGCAACCGTAAATACCGGTCGGTCCTTGACCACCGCCTGGGTAACCGGAACTGAGATTTATTTAACTCAATCGTGCCATCGTCCGTGCAGCATCGTCGTCCACTTGCTTTCGACCGCCGGCGGGAAGGGTAAAACACCGGCAACTAGGTTATGGTTATTTCCTACTTCAAATCATTCCCCCTTCTGATTCGCCCGAAGCGGTCCGGTCGGTCCCACCGGGAGGACAGTTGCCTGTGAGACTTCACACAGAATGACAACCGGTGTGTTTGTCCGTTTGCAACCACCGACGGTACGGTACGACATTTCAATCGATGAATTTATGTAGCCACGGCTCGATCTCTGTGCAGAAAACTCATCCTTTCACCTGCACTCGTTTGTGCTCGGCACTGTGTTTGTCGCTGTGGTTTTGCAGCGCAACCCGAAACAAGCTCAACTGGGCTTACAGCAGGGCTTTTGCAACGATGCAAAACCACGAGAAGCATAACAGAAATGCTTTTTAAAAAAATAACACCCACACGCACGCACACGCGCCCACAAGCATTGACATAGACCATAAGCGTTAAATCCGTGCCGGTCGATAGGCGATGGAGGCTTCGCTTTGTTTCCCAGCTCACCTTTGTTTCTGTTCAATGCGTCGCAATACAGGGCCATCCTCGATAATGGAAAACGCGAGCGAGCGAGCGAGCAAGAGCGAGCGAGCGAGCAAGAGCGAGAGAGATAGAAAGTAAGAGCGTGGAAAAACACCCACACCAATGCTTTTGTGCGCTCTGTTTCATTTCATCGAAAATAAGGGGTTTATTGGATTTCGATCATCAAATATTAACGCTCACAATTGATTGTTGCTTTTTCTATTAAGCCGTTAAGGCAACCGCAACAAAAAAGAATCGCTCGAAAACAATGTAATTTGTACTGCATTGTCTGTAAATTTAAATTAAATTCGATTGTGTAACTGTCTTCACAAGGGAAAACGAATTAAAACGAATCCTGGAAAAATTAAATTCAACTCTAATTTTATGAAAAGCACTATGCGCCTCCATCGTGACGCTGATTCTGCAAAATTGCCTATTTCGTGTTTAAAACTGTGCCTCTTAAATTGTGGTGAAATTGAAAACTATTTTCAATAATAAATACGGTGGGTCTCAAATCGAGAAAAAATAATTATTTGATGCAAATGTATTCAAAACAGTTTTTTGGTAACAAAACTCACATAGGGTACCAGGCATCTCCATCATCACATTGTTTGTCGAAAATAGGCACTTTCACTACCCAAAATTGCCCTTTTCTCTATGCTTTATTTCATCTTCATTACATTGATTGCGTAGAGCTGTCCCCAAAAAATAATAATTTAAAAAAGTATCCAGCCATTCATTTTTCATCTCACATTGTCTACAAAGTACCATGCGTCTCCATCAAGAGAATGTTTCTTGCCAAAAACAAAATGTCCTTTCGCAATAAAAAAACTAAGATAATCATAAAAGTTGGAGCCAGCACATTCAGAAAAAAAAGGAATTTGCGGATCTCGGCTCATTGTAATGTTTTGCGTGTTTGATTATCATTAAAATGCTTTCTCCATTCAAAACGCAGCTAAGCAACTTTGCCCCATTTCACTCAAACGGTAATGACGTCAATGACACTTTGCTTCGCAAACATTTTCAAATCTACTTCGCTGCAGAATCCCCCCCCCCCCCCCCCCCATCCACAATACTAAATTACCCGCTCGAACCTTTACGAACCATTGCACCGGACAAATAAACGCGCGTGAAACTGTTCCGGGGGTATTGTTTTGCCCGGCCCCAGCTCGGACGACCCGGGAAGCAATGCAGGGAACTGTCAACCATTACGCCACCATTACCTTACCAATCTTGGCGGAAGCAGTAGCAGCAGTAGTTTTCGTAATTTGTCCACCGGGCGGCACTAAGCCCGGCCGGCACTGGAACGGAACGCCAATTAGACGATTAAACTTTACGAGGTTCCATTTCCATTTCCAGCGCGTACCCGCACCATAATAATAGCCATAATTAACCCGCGCCTTGCCACTCGGTTCGCTCCTCCTAATGAAGCGAACACTGTCAACAAGTAGCAGCACCTGGGGTCGCACCCTGCCTGACACTGAGCATGACAAAATGCATTCAATTAATCTGCATAATGATACCCGGGGCCTTCGCCTTCGGGAGGGGCTATAAATTATCATTAGTACCATCTGCATCTGAGTTGCGGAAGCTGGTTCGTTTCTGGACGATAGGAGAAAGGAGTTTTTTGTTGTTCACTTTTTTGGGACTTTCCAACGATTCGCGTATTGAATCGTTCTCGCTCCATCTGATGCTACAGGGGTACAATGTACGTATGTTACGCGTACGTGAACTCACCTTTACCGGAGACGATGCAAGCCACTGCTGGAACAGGTCCGAGGTGACCGACGCACGGTGCGGCGATTTCGGTGACTTGGAGCTATCCCCGGCGGTAATTGACTGCAGCTTGGCAACGACATCGTTCGGAGCACGTTCCCGAAACCAGCGTTCGATGGCGGCCGAATGTTCCTCGAAGAATGCGCCCACCTCGTCCAGCTCCTCGAGCGAGCAGAGCGAATCGGGCGGCCCCGACCGGTGCGATGGGGACAGATGGTGGTGGGTGGGTGACTGGGACATGCTCGAGCGGGACGTATTGGGGGACAGCAAGTTGCCATCGTCCGTCGAAGGTCGGGAAGTGCTGCGCATTAGGGTGCAATTAGCACTCTCGCCATTTTCGGCCGGACTCGACGGTCTCGGTGAGGCGAGCTTCGGCACGGTACAGCAACTATTGTCATTTGGGTTGCCATTATTGTTGATGGGCGGTTCCAGTGCATCGGTGGAGCTTGCAGGTGGTGGTGGTGGTGGTGGTTGAACGTCATGACCATCAATACCGTTGCTGGTCTCCGCTCGACTACCGTTCTTCTGCGGCCAATCAAGTGTCTCTGTGGACTCCATGACGCTAGCAAAAGCGAACACTCGACGGTTCGATGCGTATGCTTGGCCGATGTGTATTTGCTATGCGCTGCCTAAATAATAGGCCGGACGGTAACTATTACATCCGCCGGTGCGGATGCTAACGCGTCTCCATGAACCATACCGTCACACACTCACACACGCACACCAAATCGTCGTTTAATTATTCACATTACCACTTGTGCCACTTCGCTTAGCACGCATTAAAAAAAACCACACTCGGTCGATCTCTTTCACACATACACATTTAAACACAATAAAACACTGAATGTTGACACGAATCCTACGTGGAAATATTGGGCGTACGGGACCACAGTACGACGGGAGCGTAATCAAATAGTGTTTTAGCGCCAATTAAGATGTCGAGGCTAAATCCCCTGCTAGCCGTGTCGGTGATTATCGCGCCTGCTGTTGAGCCTGTGTGGGAAGAAACAGCGAGAGAGAAAGAGAAGTGAAATGTTAAGAAAGAAAATCCTGATTGAAAGCGCCGAAAGTCGGCATCTGGCACCTACTCAAGAACTCAAGCCCATTGCCATGGTGAATGTACGGAAAGAAACAAACACAAAATGGAGTCAGGAGAGCAAGCAAATACAAACAAGCCACCGACCAAAAAAAGCAAAACAAGATATTGACCGAAGGGAGCCACTACTGCTAAGCCCATTTCTGAAAGAGGGAACGAAGGTAATCTGCTTGTTGAGCAACGGTATGATCGTTAAACCTTCGCGGGGCATTATGAAGGTAAGCATTATGGATTCACAGTTGCTGTTGCTGTGTTAGTTGTTGATGGTAGATTAAGGGAAAAGAATATTACGTTCTATTATTATAGCGGGTAAGGCTCAAAACGCAAGAGAACTCCTCAACTTTGTTGTTAGGCGCTTTGTTTTCTTGGAAACATCATCCTTTTTTTTGTAAAACATCTATCCTCCATTTTTAATTTACTATTTTGAATTCAAAAATTCAATATTCACTCCACGTGCTTTAAATGATTTTTTAGCGACGCATAAAACATGGAAGACTCGCTGAAGAAAAGTCAGACTTGCGAAAAGACACCAGCAAATCACGACCGGCACTATATTTTATCCCCCCCCCGAAAGCACTCACATTTAAACTCTAACGCAAGCAAACTGGAACACGGAACCACGCTTCTTTAAGCCATCAATCTCGTCTTGACCCGTGCGCCCACGGACAGGCGATCCTTCCGGCGTACGATCCCATAGCAGACACCGCTATCAAGTGATGCTTTTCGCTACAGAAACGAAGGAAATAGCTTTCTCGTAAGCTGCTTGGCCGAACGAATCGAAGAAAGATTGTGCTCATTAAAGCTTAAAACTCCATCCCAGTGACGGTCGAGTCGAGCGTCGGAGGATCACTCAATGGCATCCACCAGCAAGCGAACAAGCGAGCACACCCGACGGTGGCGCTGATTTTACCCGGTCTTGGTTCTTGTTTGCGCTCGCATTTTCAAAAGCACAAAAACTAATAGCATCGATCTTCGTGGAAAAGGAAACACCAGGAGAAGGAAAAGCTGGAATAAAAAACTTTCCCTTCCGAGTGACTCCCGGCGGTGGCGGTTCGTTCCCGGGTTTCTGTTTTCCTGATTGGAAAATTTCCGAGAAGCAGCATAAGCATGATTGCACTTCTACCATCACGGGCTCACCGCTAAATGGTGCTTTCTTGCAAGAGTTCTTAACCTTACACAGCCCATACACACACACACACATTCTCGCACACAGCCAATGAGACACATAAGCGAGCATATCGAGTGGCTGAACTGTCGAACCGAAAGCATCACCAAGGACGCGAAACGTCAGGAAGCATCAGCCGAGTGGCCCAAACATTGGGATAGCTGGGTGTAGCAGCGAGACAAGCAGCTATAAATAGCACACAGTAAGCACACTGGAACGAACCCTCCTGGCACCTTTTTTTGCTTGCCGTTCCGTGCTTCTTTTTCCCCGCGACGAGCTTCCGCCTCGTCGCTAGGAAAGCTTCCGCAAAGTTTTTGGCCAGGAAATTGGAAGTGATTGAAGGCAGGCGCATCGGTTTTGGATTTGCTAAGAATAACATTTCTACGAAAGATGGCACCACAACCGACACACTGAAAAGAACCCAAAGTTCAATGAGGCTAACGACTGTACTGTTGAGTGGTCAGCTTGTACTTAAGCGGTAGAATATTGGAAACTCGGTTGAGTAGAGCAATGTTGATCCAATATTATAATTAGTTTCGGAAATATTTTCCCCTTATTATGAAGTCCTTCACTTGTCGGTGGATTCTAATCCACTTGCCGCTTTTCAAACCAGTTCCTGGCAGATGCTCAACTTACCTGAAGGAGCCGCTTACAGAATCACTCTCAACCGACTGTCTGCCAGCTCACGCAACACACAACCATTGCTCCGTTTGTCAGCTGTGTGCCAAACAATAGCACAATCACTGCGCCATGCCCTGCAGTGATAAAGTGGAAACCACCATCACCATCATCCCACACTTCACTCGCTGTCACACGTGTGCCAAACCACAAGTGCAGCCTCTCGGGGTTCCAGCTGGAAGTCAGTCCCACCTATCCGGCAAGACTTTTTTCGTTTGCTCTTGCGCCGCTTTTGCCGTACGAATACTTGACAGTTGGCTGCAGGCGGTGAGCACATTAGCACCAGGCATTAGACACCGCGCACTGGCGAGCGATGATGGATGTTTGCAGTGTTTGCCCGGCGGCAACAGATAAATAGCCGTGTGCTGCACAGTGCCGTACTTCGGTAGTAACACAAATCGGCAGCAGAGAGAAGTCAAAGTAGTGAAAAAGTTGCAATTTCTGTACACCGGCATGTTGTCTAGCTACCTTTGCGAGAAACAGCGACACAGCTGAGCCGGGACCCGGCGTATTGTGCTTGGGGAATTGCATTTGCTTTGGAAAAGAGTGTGTGTGTGCTTTGCTGAGTGCTTTTGAGAGCATACAGTGTGTTGGAGCAACATCCAATCTATAAATCCTGAGGAACAAGACTTTTTCGCTCTTTTGAAGGAATTGTATGTGTGGTAGAGATCCAGTGATCTCGTTTTTTCTAAAGCTTTCTTAACGGATAACTCAGGAAAAAGGATCTTGAAATGTACTTCTTTACTGAAACTGAAAATTACTTAAGCCACCTCAGTAAGATCCCACATAGATCAACTTTTCCTACAACACGGCGCATTGCAATAATAAGAAAATACAGTAGGGCACATTGGCATCGAACCGGCTCCGGAACCTGGAGCTAGCCCTAGCGACCATGGCTTATGAGGACAATCTAAGTCTCATAGCCCTTCGGATACATTTAATGCACTCAACGAGCTTCCAACATGGCCTACAGGCTTTGGAGAATGTCAAACCAAGCACCGGTCCATGGGGCGGTCATTGAATGGCGGACACCTTTCTCCAAAGGATCAAAGCTCTCAAGCCCTCAGGACCAGCTCATAGGAAGATATCCCTTGAGGTTTCTTGAATCCATGGCTCCAGGCATCTGCTTAGTATGCTTATACTATGATTCATCTGGTCTGTTGAATCTTGCCTCCTTCAACCAACATTTACTCACAGGTTCTTTGGACGCTACATATTTAAATTTGTAACACGTGACCCAAATAACAATATTCCGAATCGTACCTGTGTTTAAAAACCTCCTATTCTATTGTCCTCTATTAATCTTAAAAAATACCTACTCGGCCTTTTAAGAGTTTTGAGTCGAACGATTTAAAAAAACTACCAGCGCCATCTCGCGGGATTGCGCAAAAGGCGTTTGGCGATCGTTCGTTTGAGCCGCTGCTTGTGATGCAAGATAATAATACTTCTATTGAAACCAGCGTCTTCAAATTAAAATAAAGCTAGCTATTTATATTCCACTCTTAGCTATTTGAATCACCTCTGTGGAGTTTTCACCTTGAATAAATCAGAAATAGCAACTAGGGGCTCTCGATTTTAACTGCAATCCGACTAAGGATTTGTCGAGCGCTTTCCACTTCGCATTAATCCTTTTCCCCCAGACCACCAGAACCGGGTCGTCAGGTAATATGTATTAATGAGCTCTTTATTTCCGAGCGCGCACTCTTTTCTGCTCATTTGCAAACCGACCGACCGACCGACCAACCAACGTATCCACGTCATCATCATCATCATCAGCATAAGGTGGAATTGGAAGCGTTATTAAAGATGCCATTATGTGCGCTCAAAGTGAAGCAAGCAGCAGAGGCGAACGGCTCACCTGATCGTATCCGTAACCTTACACAGCCCCTGACCTGGGTTTTGGTTTGCAATTTATAGTTTTGCGCTTGGTGGGAGATTTATTTTTACTGCAGGTTAAATACTTCTCATAAAATGTTCCGAGAGCACTGTTAAACCTTGGGCAAGACGTTAAGCAGACAACGAAAAGCTAATTGAATATCAATTTAAAAAAAAAAGTTGTATTTTTGAACGGTTAATATGGACATATTCAAGTTGATTATAATCTTGTAAAATCAAAACTGGAGCACAGAAAATTGGGTTACGAATTCCTACTAACATACAAAGCTTCATGCACCCGTACTGACTCAAAACCCTCTTGAAATTGAAAATCTAATATAAATTTTATGCTGTTTAATATTGACGCAATAGTCCCATTACGTGAACCACACAGTTTTCCCGGAAGAGCTACACTACCGGTACATCAAACCATCTTTCCCTGGCGCCGCCGTACAGCTGCTCTAAGCAAGTGAGCACATGCGAGTTCCCAACTATACACCCACCGAGTGAATTAATTTTCAAGCAGTGCATATAAACTTTATTGCATCCTGCTTTCATCCATCCTACCGGATGTTGATTTATTGCACACGGCTGGGTAGCAACAGGGCCGTCACTCCAGAGCAAAACCCAACACCATCACACACTACACAAACTTGTGACCTTTGCTGGACAAAACTTCAAACCGAACATCACCGAACACCGCAACACGAATGGAATGTCACACGCAACCGCGGGCCACATCGATTGACCATTAGTGCTATATGGTGATCGGTCGAAACTAACAGAAAAAACACACACACAGGAACGACAACACGTTCATCGGCTCTTAAATTTTATGTGCCGTTTCGCTGCTCGTAGAAGGAATTGGGGCGTGAAGTGGGTTGCCTCTAATCCTATAGCAAACTGTTTGCCAAATCGGTGACCCTGACATGATCGAGAGAGAGGGAGAGAGAAAGACTCCGGGCCGATATAAATAGATTTTCGACCATGGGTACAATATTCATGAAAATATACGTAAGGCCCATAAAAAATATGGATAAAGTGCTGGTATGCCCCATACGCTTAGTTTCTATAGCAACAAAGTAACAAAGTAACTTTAAGCGAATACGCGCGTTGGTATAAACATTTGCATAGATGTCCGTGTTGGTTGGTATTGGTATAATATTATTTATGATGAATCGATCAAACGGCAAGACCGGGCGGCTGTGTGTATGAAATGAAGATATTTGCAGCAGCAGCTGGCGTGCTCAAGCTCGCTTACATTCGAATAAATTTCTCCTCGAGCTGATCTGACGCATTAATAAGGCAAGGAATTTATAAGAGGTTGAACATTTTTCAAACTATTTAGAAGCCGAGCTTGGAACCGATCAACCCCTACCTAACAGACGAGGCTTATTGATTTATTGTTGTCCAATAAAGTTGTTATAACTTTGTCCCTCGATTCGCCCTACGAAAACCCCTACAGAGAGAGAGGAATTTTCAATAACAACATTCCATTGCTTCATGTTGAGTTTGAGAATCAACCACATCCTACCACAATTACATACATATCCTGTGCTAGGCGAACTTCAATCGGAGATATAGCCATTCAATCACACTCGCTATCAGTATGGTTTCACTATGCATGCATGATAAAAAAAGTTGTTTACAGGGATTCGATTCCAATAGTGAAACTTGTAAGTCGCGAAGGGTAGTGTTTCGGAGGAATAGTGGAGTATTTCAAGTCCACTTTGAAAATTTACAATCACTCTCTGGAATCTGGCATACAGCATACAACATGCACTTTGGTGGGATGGCAAGAAACGCATGAAGGTTATTAATACGATTTTAATATCGCTATAAAACCCCCCTATTTTTTCGTGTATTTCTATGTTGTTGGATAGCGAAAAACTTTACTCCCATTCGTAGAGAAAACTCATTCGTCTCGTCAGTCATTCGCACCGAGTGTCCTTTGCATGTCATCACTTTTCTACCCTCGACAGCTCAACCGTGTTAGGATTTTTCGTTTATTTATTTATCCACACACACACGCCCCTCTATACAGACCTCTCTCAAAGCCGAGGTCATGGCTGACCGGTGAATCTGAACCCCAGCTTCACCCACGTTACACCGAAGTGGTACCGGTCTGTCAAGCAGCGACACTCGTCCCCACCATTCGCCGAAGGAACGGTCGGAGCCGAAGGTTCTTCACGGTTTCAACGAGCAGCTTCAGTCGGTCTCAGCCTGCTCACAGTTCACAGCCGCCGTGCCGTGCTTCGCCAGAAATGGAACGAAAATAAACATATCAAGTGTCACCGGCAACGGCTCACCGCGCCCGAGCTGTCCGTCTGTCTTGCCGTCTATCTTCGCCATCCTGCGGGAGGACACAGCACGATAAGGAATGTGTTTGCATTCAACCACATTCATTCTAGCTGCAGCAACCGAACCTTCCCGCACCCAATCTCGGTGCCATGCGTTTCGCGACGGTGAAGCGAGCGTAACGAACAGCAGTAAAAGCTGCACCGGTATTAGGTATCTGATGATTGAAACCAGTCAATTACGGGTGGTTATCCAGATTTAGCGCAACGCCAGGTACCACCGCACGGAAGCATAGATAGCAAATAGACCTTCTCCAGTGAACGTAACAGCTCAATCAATATTTTCCAACCTCAATAAGCATATTCGTTGCTTTGTCCCTGGACGCAACGATACGATCTCATTTATCATAACCTTCGGAAAAAAGAGAAGCTCCAGAAATCACCACAGAATGCGGGACAGGAATCCTCAAGAATTCTTCGCAAAATCAGACGCTAATATGGGATTACTGTACCGGGAAGGAAAAATGGGAAAACCTGAAACCCAATTCAAGCAAACCGAAACCCCAGAAGGGGCAGATCATAAGCAAAAGCTGATCATCCACCAGCCAGCGCAGGGAAGGCAGGATAATTGGACTAGCTTGCGCCCGGGCATAAGCACATATATACTATTGCAGCGAGTTTTGCCAACGTTTCATTTGGCCTTTTTGTTGTTGCTGTTGCTACATTCAAACCCAACCAAATCCACTGCGTTGAGCTGCTCCCGCTCCGTGCGAAAGTGGAAAGGCAAAGTTTATGCTCCACCGTGAGCATGTCGTACTTTCGGGGTCGCTGATTTTGCCAACTCTCGCTCGGTTCATTCTTAAGAGCCAACTCGGAGCTCCATTAAATAGAGGATGCGTTTGGGTGGACTCCGGGTTCCTTTTGCGCAAACGATGTAAGTATGCAAATTGGATCGCTTCCCATTTGCATAACAGAATCATTCATAACTGAAACAAGATGCCGGCGCATTCGTAGCACCGGGCATTTTGCCATTTGTTCTATCCGCCGACCCGAGTCTGTACGTTGGCCTGCGAATGCTTTCCAGAGAGTAGCAGAAAGCGAAACCGTAACCAAACAACGGCGGACCAAAAAAAAAACTTGAATGAGCAAAAACCCGTAAGCCACCATGACGACTGTCATGACAGTTTGGCATTCTATTTCCGGTCCCCCGGTTTCCCACCCAAGAACCCGTCAAAACCGTTGCCTCCAACACCAATCACTGCAAGTTTTCATTTCCGCACACGTCAGAGCCGGAGCCGGGTACAGTTGATGACTCTTGTCAAGATGTTCACACACACACACACACACACACACACACACCTGGGACGTAACCAATACCGAGAAGGTGTGGTACCTGTGCCGGACCTCAACCATTTGCCGCAAAAACCATAAGTGTATCTGAATCTATGCACCGGATAGATACCTTAACGCTGTTTACAAATTTCTGCACCGCCAGTTTGTGGGAATTCCAATCGGAGCAGCTGTCCGATGTCTTTGGGGTGCGGTTTTGGGGAAATATGGTTTCTGGTATGGAAAACTGACATAATACCTGTTTTTTTTTGTTTGTTGTACGGATGACCTATTGGTGTAATTGACATTCGATATGAAAAGTGACATAGTGACTAAGGGAAAGGTACATTGTGCAGCTGCTGCCCCTATGGGAAGCGGTGGGACATTGCTAATGATTTGTAGGTTTTATTAGAATGGATATGGATAATCTAATCAATTAATTAGAATTCAAATTTGGATAGAATCGAATCGATTTTGTTCGAGTATCAATAAAAGATAAAAGCGGATTTATCTTTAGCGTACTAACAAAATACGATTATAAAAAAATCTGACTAAAAACTTTAGTCACTGCACTACAATCTAATTTACGCATAAGGATGCTGGTTGTCCAACGGCCATACTACAGCCTGATAAAATTAAAAGCCCGAGTAAAAATGCATGTAACAGTCAGAACATTTAGCCGAACTCCTATTGGCCGTGTTTGAGAAGGAGATACTCAAAAGGATCTCCGGAGTCGCACGTGTGGAAGGGCAATGGAGATGCCGGTGAAATGAAGAGAAAGTCTAACAATCATGCAGCGCCATGCTCCGGTGTGCTGGCAACGCCATGAGAATGGCACCGGACAATCTCGACGTCGACGAATGTCGTTTTGGGCTGCTACAACCACAGAGGAAGAGTTACAGGTCCAATTCCTTCTACTAAGGTGATGAAGCTATCACCAGAGAAGCCAATACATTCGATTGAAAGACGACAGAGTTATTGGGAGGCGGTCTGGATGGGATTTGAACCCCGGTCTTGCCATGTGAAGCCCGAACCACTCCAGAGACTTTATTATGCTTAAAATACCATATTTTTTGCTGGGCTAGTTAACCACGGATTTCACATTCACATTACAGCAAGCATCATTTTCGCATTTACTTTTCCTTCACAGAACGGTACCCAGTCAACTCGCCCGAAACAAGTCCCCTAGACCGAAATGTTTCCATAACAAGCTCCTGCAATCGAAAGGCAATCAGGAAAACTTTCACTCTGAGCCTTCGAGGATTTCGAGCGAGCCAAATCCAGCCCGCTCGTAAAACTCGAGAAATTCATCACGAATCGCCCCTCAAACTATCATCTGCAGCATTATCCTCCAGCAACGAGGGATGGGCTTTCCTCGGCACGAAACTTTCCGCACGGCGCTCCCGATGGATGGCCCCGGAAACGCACACTACTGATTTACCATTTGCAAATTTATGACCCCACAAAATCCCATGATAATCCCAGCGGCGTACAGTTTGATTGTTCTGGAGGGCGGTGGTGGTAAGCATTAAATTCCGCTTCCCCGACAAGCCGCACGGATTAAAATCGATTCCGCTTGTTTCGGTTTGGTTTGGAGATTACACGGCACGATAGTGACCGAATCCGAAGCCGAGACTTACGAACGCATACCACGGACCGACCGGACAGGTCTCGCACAAAGCTTGCCTGATAAGGAAAAATACGGATTTAATGGGCACACCATTAGACGGTAGGACCCCGACTAACCTCCGCTGTGACCGATGGAGGCGCCCGGTCGGTCATTCGAATGTCATTAGGAACGGTGGAAGCGGTACAAAACTTTGTCAGTTTAGCGTGCAGACCAAGCAGGCCGGACTGTCATAATTATGGCTGTAGTAAGCTGTGAGAACAACGATACGCGTTCGGAACGTTTCCCCCGGCCTTGTTTACTCGTTTTGTTTGTCCAGTTAATGTTGGTGCATGGCTGGGATGGAACGATGCCAAAAACCGATAAAGTAGGGAACATTTTAATGGCTCTCAAACAGCACGTCGATGTAGGAAATTGCTCATTAAACTCGGCCTTATTCTGTAGCCTGACAATAGTAAAATCTTTATAGAATTTAACCCATTTTTATTCTTCATCCCTACGATAAGCTTTGATACGAAGCTCAAACTAACGCTCCGTTCAATGGACGGTATTTTCTAAACCATTTAATCTTCACCCGAACGAAATCTTTCACCATCATCCTCCAAACAATGCGAAACTAAATAAGTGAAGAAAAATTCTACCAAAAACCCCAACTCCATATGAAGCCGTGTTGTTTTCGGAGATCGTTACGCCCGCTTGCAGCGTGCGTTACACAGCGCTCTTACGTGGCGGATGTGCGCTTAAGACCCTGGTAAGCCATTTATCGTGAAAACCCGTCGATTCATCGGTGTGCGCGTTTGGGGCTTGCGTTGTGAAAACATCCGCCACACCTGGTACCAAAACTTCTCGCACACAACTTTTTTTTTTCCTTCTATTTTTTATTTTTTTGTTTGGGTCTCTGGGACACACAAGCTGTCCGGCCACCTTCATAATCGGTGAAACGCTTTTCTCTCTCTCTCCCGTTCTATGAATCCCCTAAACAAAAGGTAGCGATAACCGTCCCTCGATCCCAGACCGGTTATATGTCTCTATTGTTGTGCTTTCTCTCTCTCTAGTACACCTTTTACGTCGGTCGGAAATCATTGACTGCTGCTTGGGCTTACAAAAACCGACCCAGCCGCCCAACAAAAAAAAGGATGGCTCGAGAATGTTGACTGCGTGCGTAAACTAAATCACCATCTGTGTGTATTTTGGTGAACACCGGTCTAGGGCCACGTCGTAAAGGACACCGAACCCCGGGTTGGCCCAATCGACTGCCAACCCGCAGGAAGAAAAATAGATGAGACCCATCTAGAAGTCAAGGTGGTGTTACCGGTGTACATGCGTGTGTATGTGTGTGTTGGGAGCACTTGAGCCACAACCGGTTTCCACAACCGTAATGCTAATCTTTATTGCGCCCCAAAGCACTCGTTAGAGCAGCCGATGAAAGAGGACGATTTTGTATCGTGTCCGTGATCGGTCTTCCTCCACCAGGGAGGGGGATGGGATAGGCTGTTTTTACCAGCATAGGCGTCCCATCAGACACCTATTTTTTAAATTTGTTTACGCTCATCTACTGTGGAAAGGTGTTTTTTTTCTAAATTCTCCTCGTAAAGTCCTCGTAAAGTCCCAGAACATTTTTATCAACCTCCACTTTGTAATCGTAAACCCTCAGTTCATCATAGTGTATCTCAGAATGAAAGAGACGAGTAATCATTAAATATATCACTCCATATATCAAATGTCTACATGTTTGAAACAATAAGCAATTTTGACACAGACCGCAACCGAAACAATCTACGTCATATCGTTACTGTCACTTGTTTTAGGAACTGGGAAATACTTTATATCTTTATGTTTAAGGATTTATCAGTATTGTGAAATAGTGCTTAGATTATTCGTCAAGGCTAAATCTTCTTGATTTAATGAGCTATTAGGTTATACCGGCCATCTGATGTGGTTTGATACCACGTATCTGGATAATTAGTTCTAACTGAGGGGCAACAGTCCGAACGAGATTTGTTCCCCGGTCCTACCGAATGAAAGACCAGCGCCGTAAGCTATTTCTGGCCACAAGTGACTCGATTTTACCCGTAGCTGGATAGTCAGTCCTGAGTACGGGGAGGCGGTCTGGATGGGATTTAAACTCCGATCTTGCCGTGTGAAGACCGGCGCCGTTATCGCCGCGGCCACTGAACCCTCTCGCTTATGTATTTAACAGTGTGGAGTTATTTTGGCTGGCCAAATAAGACATTTGAGATAATCAATCCTGTGTTCGCAATTTCAATTAAAGTTTCACAATGCCAAATTGGTTTACGGTGGCAAAGTTCAAGCTAAATTCATGCTCCAAGTATAGGTTCATAGCTAATACGGCATGGTATTTGTATTCAAGCGGTTCTGCATATCAACACGGCTATTTGATGCCAGTAATAACGGTCGTCAAGACCCATCCAGATAGTTCTCCAGAGCAAGTTGGGTAGGGCTGCAAAGCTACAACAAGGTGACAAAAATGTGACTAGTATGTCATGACTTTGCCGATCATGAAGCCAGAATGAAAAGTAAAAAAGCCTTCCATATTAGCTTGTGTTTTTTTCTTCTACTTACTAAAAAGAGTCTTAATTCTTCTATTCAAACAGATAATTAAAAATTCAGAAAGTTTACAATCAAATCATTAATGCTTCAAAAGTTCTCTTAGGCAATACGATCCAGCAATCCGTCATGAAATGAATTTTGAAAAAAAAGTACATTATTGTAAAAAGCCCATAATTATTGCCTCCAGCATAAGCTATCATCAACTGCAGATAAATAAAATATCAATCTACTTCACTAGCAACACAACATCATCGACATCCAGCAGGCAAACACCGCCGCGGAAAGATTATCGCTCCTCGCCCGGCAAGTGGTGGTGGTGGTGGTGGTAGTGGCTTTGAGTTTTATAATCGTCTGAAGAAGCTCGAGCCAGTTCCCGCGAGACATCCACTCAACGGAAGGATTTGCCTTTCCTTTCATCTTCTCTGTCGGCTAGCCGTCCCGCCACAAACAGGTGTTATAAAGCGTCGAGTAGCGCGCAACGCAGTACCCGCCAAGACTCGCCACCACACGCAACAACGTCCGAAAGTGTGCGGGAGCCGCGACTCGGATAGCACACTAGCACGTGGGACGGCAGGGCAATTATCTTTTGTCACGTGTACCGTTCACACACGTTTCGCTTTCGCTGTGTTCCGTCCCGTAAAAGAAACGGCAGACCGTGTAGTATCGATAATGAAAATAAAAATTCGCTCGATACTTTGCAAAACTGGCGCCAGCTCTCTATTCGCTTCTCTAGGGGTGTATTTTTATCGTTTGAAAATATTATCAACTGTTTCCCAGTGGCCACAAAAGTGAAGGCACACAAGCGGAACCAATGCCAGCAACAACAAAAAAAACCAGACAAGGAAGTTTCATTTCCGACCCTTACGAACAGGAGGAAGCACCCAACAAACAAACAAACAGAACTGAGTGACTGAAGAAAAAGAAGACAAGAAACAACAGCAGCAGCAGCAGCAGGAAAAGAATGCCAAATTCCCACGCACAATGGAATGTCGCGTGGGAGCAACAAAAAAAAAACAACAACACGCCACACTGTAAATAATCTTTCGAGCGTGAAAATTTATCTTTTGCGCACTCAATGCGCGCCCAAAGCGACTTGCTCAAAAATGGGCACGATATTTCTTCGCGGCTCCAATCAGCTTGAATCTTTTCGAAGGCTTTCGTGCTTTCGTGCCATACCGACACAAACACACACACACTGAAACTCAAACTTCTTGCTTTGCCACTTACCCACTTGGCCGGGATGCTGCTTGGGAGAGCTTTTGCAGGAAACACTTCCTGGCCTGGTGCCTGCCAAGTACAGCGAAAATCACTTTCGTTTCATCCGGTTAACTTTATTCGCCGTTTTCGCGCGCGGGGTTTCCGATTTCACTTGTCTCCTGTGGAGATCAGACGAGCACTAGCCGACAATCACTTTAATTTTCATCCCAATCACAAGTTACGAAACAGCGGTCACGCACACACAACCTTTGCACTTGAAGTTCTCCAACTGTAAAATAACCAATTTTTTTCCGAACTCAAATTACACTCACGCACCAATGGAAAATCGAACATTATTTCACGCTGAACCGTGCCGGGTTTTTTTCTCCACCCGCCAACACATCGCTGGCTCACGCGGCGTAATCAAATTTCCACTAGCGTGCCCAGCGCGCGACACGGCTGTGCCCGGGGATCAATGGATTTTGGCACGGCTGACCTCGTCCTCGGATCGGCGCCTAGCACACGCACTCCCACACACACACACAACAATGGCTTACCCGACCTAAGCGTCTAACCGACAACCAGTACCGTCACTGTACACCCAGCGAACTTCGTCTGGTACCCAAGAAAATTCGTTCCCCACACACAGCTCACACACTCAACAAAATAGAACAGGAAAAACCCCTCGAACGTTTTACTAAAAAAAAAAACTGATACCTCAATGTGTTCTACCCACTGCAGGCTGAAAGAAGATGTTCTCCCCAGGTCCTCACGCCCAACAGCCCGAAGCCACCCGAGGGAAACACAGTGACGGTGACAGTGACGCTGAACGAACGGCGAAAAACCACCACCGTTTCGGTTGGAAGCTGTCACGAGTCTGGTCCTGGTCCGAGGATCGTAAGCTCCAGCAAGCTGCCCCTTTGGCTCTCTGGCAACGGTAGCGGACTGCTTTCCCGCTTTTCCTTTCCTAGCTCTTTTGGTGGCTTTGGTGCCGCGTGGGATGGAAACGAGAGAGAGCAATACCGTAGATAAAGAGATGAAGAGCGAGCACAGCAGAATATGACGCTCTCTGTGTTTGCTTTACACTTTTGTATTGGAATGGAGTTGCCGGGAGAAAGAGAGAGAGAGAGAGAGAATGCTTTTGCACACCGTCGGCATGCAAACAAAGAAAAACATACGAGAAAATTGAGGGGAAAGTTGCGTCCTCGGATACATTAAACGGAACTGTAGGGAGGGAAATCTTTGAACGGTGTGAAATGCTTGATTTGTGAGATATTTTCCCCGCTGATACGTGAGCGCATTGAGTGACAATGAGTGGTTGTCCACATATGTGCACAATGGGGCTAAAACGCATACTTTGGTGGTCAACATGGCTCAAAAAGATCGTTCTGGGAGAATATGAAATTGATTGATCTCGGTAATAACTAATCTAATTCTTGCCTGGTGCAAGCAAATGTTAACGAAAAATCGATTGACTTGGTATTTTATGACACTATAAAATTGAAAAACTCCATCATGTCTTCTAATTAGCAGAGGATTAAATTTAATTGGCAAAATGTATGCAGTGAACAGCTACTTGGAGTAAACAATCCGAAAGGAAGCTGTTCTCAGTACAAACAGTGAAGGACAATATCAACTTCAACTAGCTTATTATTTGAAATTTACTAATTTTCTTTAATAAAGTACTCATACTTAAATATGGAAAAAGATATTTAATATGGTACATAGGAGCTTTTTGACGCTCTTTTATAGGAGCTTTGAAAGCATTTCCTCCATGTTAGTTGCCATATCTCGAGTATGCTTGATTGATGCTATTTATGGGTTACTTCCATTACGGACGGTCCGATGGCTGAGGCGATAAGTTCGCCGGTCTTCACAAGGCAGGACCGGGAATCGAATCCCAACCGGACCACCTCCCCGTACGTAGGGCTGACTGTAACATTAAGCCACAGGAAGCCAGAAATAGCAGGCCGAGACTAATTCAAAGTATGTTTGATGCTTTTTCATATATTTCTTCGAATATTTTTTTAAAAATTAGTTTTTGGTTATCATGCCCCATTACAGGGTTTTTAAGTTGATAAGGCATTAGCATCCACTTTTAAGGCAGGCTTCTTAGATGGAATTGCAAACAAAGCAAGTTGACATGGAAACGGCTTCAGATGGTAGGGAAATACCTTTTATTGTGAAGTCCTCAGATGATATTGTTAAAGTAGCCGTGTAAAGTAGGACATGTACAATATCAACGGCTACTATGACAACCAGCTGACATCTCCATCACCTTAGTGCGTTCATCTTCAAACCACACTTACAACCTATCAAAAAATTATTTCACGCTCCATTTGCATTCAAACTCCAAAGCCAAACAAGCACCCCACAAACTGCTTCCATTAAATTGGCCTAATGCCAAGACACAAACCCCCCTCCCATTTCAATCGATCGCGTTGATCGCGCACTTCAATCAATCGTTCATCTGTCTGTATTTGTCTGTCACCCGGGGTTTGTTTGCTTTTATCGTACGGCGCTGAACAGGCACTCGCAAACGGCGATCTAATCACAAAACCGTCGTCTAACTCATCATCATCATCGCACTGCAAGACGCTACTGTGTGTTTGTGTGTGAGTGTTTGTGCTGATTGGTTTGTTTTGTCTTTGCTTTGCCACTGTCACGGGCGTATGTCGTTGTGTGTGGTATACCAATCAATCGCGCGTAGTAAGGGTTTGCACCGTACCGCACACTCGCTTAATCGGTTCTCCACGGTTTTCTTTTCCTCAATCTCTCGTGTGAGCTCCTCCATGCTCTATCAACACTAATGATCACTTACGATTCAACCCAATAACGTGTATGGACGACAACAACAACTACACACCTCATTAAATCGTATGTTGATGGCGGGGTTTTTTGTGCTACCAACATCCGACTCATCCGAGGCGTCGATCGGCATGTTTCGTTTGACGCCAAACCCGTAAACATTCCCTTCGGTCGCCACCCAAAACCCGCTTCAATATCGACCGCATCAGCAAGGCGCACCACACACACACACACACTGCACTTGATCGGTGACGCTACCGATTGGCAATCGACCCGTTTGTCAATATTTACCATGTGCCGCTCGTGCACGTCCCATCCGCCGGGGTGCGTTATCGCAATCACCTTTAACGCGTGCACTCACTCACGTTCGTCACTCACACAGCTCGACGAAAGAGTCGCGCGTCTTCTCGTGCAAGCTGCTGATGCCTCCCGGTTTAACTACCATCTGAGAGCAACGACGGCACGACCAACTGGATGCAAAAGAAACGGTCGCACAAGCTTAGGCATCCAGCAGGAGGAAAGCATCACCGTCACCGGGTAGGACCATCACCGCAGCGGGAGCCCTTTATGTAATTACGATCGAATTTCATCACAACAAACGCAAACTAGTTAACTAGGACACAGCTCACTACACGCAGCTCGAATCGGAATTCATCTTAAACCCGGGGTTGCCCTAGCCCCGGGATAGGGATGACATAATTTTAACAACTCTGCACCGCTAGTTGTAGCAACCTCAGACAGCACTCACGCATATATTCACTTGCAAGAAGTAATACTACGACACAACACACACACAAAACTCCCCAAAAAAAAACGCTCTCCACCTGACCTGGATGACACACGACTACGAACGAAGGAACACACTCGTGGCGTCGCTTTGGGACACGTGCCAAAAAACCGCTGCCGTTCGTGTAAGATGCGCCCGCAAAGACCCTTCCGTTCGCACTGGCTACTGCGAGTGGCGTCTACGTCGTTCTGCGTCTGGACTCCGGAACGCCATCCAGCCAGTGCCCCAACCGTGCGCGATGAGCGATTTGTTGTTGTCGCAATCTCTCTCTCTCCTGCTCCGACTCTCTCTCGATCGAGGGAAACTTCCAGCACCCCCGGGGGCTTTTAGTTCTCCCGAGTTGCCACTTTGCGCCCTATCAACTGCCCTATTGCGTACGGGCGCGTGTGTGTGTGTGTGAGCACGCGTTGGCACATGCTGCCATTGAATTAGCAATGCGAACTGCTGTGTGCGTACAGGCAACGCTGTGATCGGGCGGTTGTTTATGTTATGACTGCCAATCGACAGACACTCCGGATCCCGTGAGCTCCCACCTCTAGAAAAGGGAAGACGGTGAGTACCCACCACTCAACGAGTGAGTGTTCAAATCCTTATCAAACCACCCCGTCCGGTGGTAGTTTTAAATAGTAAAAGAAAGGTCGCTTGTTTTTTTTTGCCCCGTTTGTGTGCCAGCAATTTGTAAGTTGCACTGAGTAGAAGCTAGATGCACAGCGAAACCCGAGATCCGGTCCGGTATGAATGAAAACCTCACACCATACACCATCTCGTCGCACGTGCACAAGTCAATGGAGGCGCCTGGTGCCAGCAGAAAATTACCCCGAGAAGCAGTCACAAAGGGAAGAAAGAGGAAGCAGGGGTAAATAATAACATCCGGTTGTTGATTGCCAAGTGCGACTCACTCACTCGCGCCGGGTGCTAAAGCAACACATCCAGGCCCCAGGTGTGCTTCAGCCGTGCGTGTATTTTGCGCTACAAATTTAATTTGTCTTGCGCTCACTAATTTGCTACCGTACATAATTGTTAATTGGGTTGAATTAATTTTTCTGCACCCTACTCGCTTTTTTTTCTCTCTCTTTCTCTCTTTCTACTTCTCTGTTTTTCGTTCCTTAAATGTAAATTTCTGGGCTGATATATTCCAGCTGCCCGGGACGACGGTGTGTGGCGGTGCTGTAGCAGCTTTGTTCACACTTGCCACTTGCTGTAATAACAACAAGAAATCGGGTTTCAGTTAATTGGCGGACGGGTATGGTGAGGAGGAAAAAAAAGTGCATTTCTTCTGCTTACTCTCTAACCTTCTCCTTTCCGCTGCTTCTCCATTGTACAGACTCGCTTCAAAAGTGCGACAGCGTTAATTGGACCAAATTGAAACATTGATCGATGGGACTGAATGTTTGATTTATCGACGCTTAATTGATTGCGGCGGAGAGGTTCTGAGGATGGTGATGTTCGTTCCTTTTTCTCCCACTGACTTTCGTCGATCTTGCGCGCGAGAAATCAACAAGAGAATCAATTTGTACTTTGGGTCGTCGGTTTACCGAAAACACGTTGAGCTGACCAAAGCAGCTTTCGCCGGGAAGGTACACTGGAAGCAATTAGCTTGCATAAGCAAGTCATTAGCCTGCGCTATTAGATGCTTATCGGAATGGTCGAGTCGAGGCTGTTTACCTATTGGCTCCTTTTGAGATGGGGTCGGCCATTGTTCATATTGATTAGGTTTTTTTTCCTTTTCTTGAAACAGTTATGAAAGGGCAGTTGCTTGTGCGTGCATTGGAGTACGTTGCTTCTGTAAGTTGAATGAGTTTTCGAGAGAGTAATAATTGCATTCGGAGCTTTCTTTTCAGCTTTTAATTATAGAAAGGGATGAAAGTTCACTTAGTTATCGCAATTAGTATATCGCAAGATCACTTGATTAAATATTCGTATTGTATATCGTATATATATTGTAGACGCGGCTAATGGCGATCGTGCATGAGAGATAGGACCTCAAACGATCGAGGATAAATTAATGTAATATTATTTTATAAATTTTTTTAACGATAAAAAATTAAGGAATCTTAAATATAAATCAACAAAATGAGATACTAATTAATGCCTCAAAGAAGAAACAACTCACACAATCACGTGATCACAAACACATTCAAATATTTATTATTGCTTCATCGTCCTAATCTACCCATTCCATCGCTCCTGTTCCCGCCTCACCACCCTCTACGGACGCTCCAGCTTGCAATCGAACACCCGGGCGTACGTTTGCGTGTACAGCAGCCGACAGGTTGCCGCATTATTGTCGAACCGCATCTCCGGCACCTTGAACTCCGGGTTGATCGCCACCCGCATCGTGTACTCGCCAAAGTCCAGCTCACTGATGTCCACCCACTGGCAATCGATATTGTGCCGGTAAATGTCGGAACAGTTCACCGATATGCCCTGGTCGCCGTAGTTCGCACACGCGTACCTGGGCTCCACACCCGGCAAACACTGATTATCCTCCAGACAGAACGATGCCTTATGACCTTCGGCCACCCGTTTCCCGTGCGCATCGATCACATCGAACGTGGCGAACACTTCCATGCTGTGATAGTGCATGTGGCACAGATGCCACTCCCAGAGGTGCTTGGGAATGTGTGGTCGAAAGTCCGCCGTGCCCATGTTTACAACCCGCGCCGTAAACTTCAGCAGTCGACGCGTCTCCAGATGCCAGTTTGGATTGTCTCGCTGGATCTCGTACGCTTGGGTGGCCACACAGTTTTCTTCCATCGCACACTGCAACAGGTACATGAGACGATCCTCCAGATGTAGCGATTGTTCCATCTCGACGTGATCGAACACAAGATCGGCCATTTGCGGGACACAGGTAACGGCCGCCACATGGCCTCGTCGATCACTGCACCGCGCGTCACCTTCTCCAATGGGGTTGTGTAAGCAGTCGGCCAGTGAGCTCTCATTACCGTAGCACTCCGTCCCACTCAGCAGTACACGTTCCGGGAGTTTGCCGTTCGCTTCCGACTCTTCCGAGAAGAAGTCCGTCTGGACGGCATTGTTTGCGTAGCCAAGGCCCAGCTGCCGACAGACGACATTTCCCTCGAGCAAACCCCACCCATCACCACACACACTTCCCCAAGGGCCGGCCGCACCTTCCCCATCAACCACTCTCACTTCCACCCGTCCTTCGCCGGCCACCCGGCCCCCCACCAGCCGCAACTCGAGCCGTTCCCCGAACCGCTTCTTCGCCACCTTCAACTCAACCGGAATCGGCTTTTCCGTCGTAGTTTCTGCCGTGTCGTGCTGCTTACAAATCACACCGGCCGCCTCACCCGACTCACAATCGTTCGTGCCCCACCCGTCAAAGTGACAGTCGGCAAGTTCCGCTTCCTTTCCACCGCACCAGAGATTATCCATCCAGAACTTTCGCTTCGCCCGGCCGAAATAGCCCGTGTGCGTTGGTTTGACGTAGCCCGGGAAGCCCAGCTGTCGGCAGACGACCTCCGCCTCGGACTGGTCCCACTCGTCATCGCAGATCGCACCCCATTTGCCGGCGTGAAAAATCTCCACATTGCCTGGATGGACAAGCAAGAAAAAAAACGAATCACAAACACTGATTACTGCAGCATCATGCGCTAGCGGCAAGGATAAATCGTTCTCCGCGTGGGACTGTCCGCGTGCGGGATTTGCGAAGCTGTCTCACTTTGCAGTGGTAGTTTCCTGCATAGTCACGCTAGTGCGCTATCCATCATTGGAGGCCCAAACTCACCCTCAAAATCTCCCCGACCGCCAACCAGCTTCAGAGCGCCGTCCTCCTTCTTCAGCCGTTTCAGATACTTTCGCACAAGGTTTTCCCGTTGCAAACGAGCTTCTTCCAGGGCGGAGATACGACCTGCACCGTCTTCAATGGCACCGTCAACGGTTAGTGCCGTTAGCGTTAGCGCCAGAACACACCACACCGGCAGAGACATAATGAAGTTGTCCTGTTCCTTCTGAAGATCGTCTCGAACTACTGAACGATTCGCTAAACTTCAGAGGATCCCCCTATCAGTGCTGGCCGATTCTCGTTCCCCCATTGATGATTACCTCCCGCAGCAACCTCCCCACAAAAGTGCTCCCTCCTTAGCATAAATAAAAAAGCATCAGCCGCATTGGAATTGCTTTCCAATGTCAGGCCGGCGACACGCAATTGTGTCACCCGGATTGCGTCCGAAAGCGGTCGGCAACTAAATCAAACAATTAGGAACTGTCAACGAGGAGACGCGTTCGGGTGGTGTGGTTGTGTTGGTTAGTGCAAGGGAGCCAATCTTCAGTTGAACTTATCAGTACGCGAACCACAATGTCTGGACGAAATCGTTCGTCGATCGTGGGGCTGTTTGCTTGGGGTCTTCAAAAATTGATAGCAACGCGCAAAATGCAGCCGAATGCTTCAGAATCGTTTTTTTTTTCGGAATCGAAGCCGCTATTACTCATTATCAGAATTGGTTTTTGTTAGGAGTTTGAATAGATCGCTAATATGGGAGGGTAATAAAATTTGCTGATGGCAATTTTGAAGATGATGCAACGACCCAAGCATTCCAAACATCCTGAGCAATTAGTTCTACCATGCGCGATGGGTGCCGGAACGTGCCGGAACGTGTGGCTGTTCTCATGCACACCATATGTCGTCATCGTCTGCACTCGTTCCTTCCTTCCTTCCTGCACCTCAAAGCGAAACCCCCGTCGGAGTTTGCTACTTTTTGCGCGAACGATTCCTACCGACTCAATTGAGATTCATTCATTCCGCATTCGACAAGTGTGCGATTCGATTAACTTAATGGGACTTTGGGGCGAGCGCGGCTCACGTTACAACGGGTTTGTCCGATTTCCTTTCCGTCTCTCGGAACACAGTTGCTTCTTCACGTTCATTAATTTCGTCAGCACACACACACACACACGCGCGCACTGTGTACATTGTGGTTCGCTTATCAATAAAACAGATGACCGAAGTACGTGCCACACGTCATGCAGTCTCTTTTACCGATAGCGACATTAAAATGCTTGCGGTATTCCATTTTTTGCTTCCTGTACTGTTCAGAAGTTTGTTCTACTGGTTCAGTTGCTGTATTTTTTTCCCTGGACTGGAGTAATGTAATCAGTGCAGGGACAATAAACCACATTATTTGCTGCCATCAACGTTAACCAGCCGATTGCACATGATTTGTTTTATATTGCGAAACACGGGGCATACATGGATGGAAGCATTTTTCGCAATAAGATTTAATCACAAATACTGCATGCATTTCACTTTAAATAAATGTATTAACTGATACTTACAAAATGCTGATACTTTGTGTGCCAAACGTCCGATTCAGAAGATATTGACAAGTTCTGAGGAATTTTGGAGGATTCATCTTCTTCAATATCCTGTTCATCTAGAAGCGTGGAAGATCCTGTTCGACTATGCTTCGAACGTTAAAAAAACTGACTTCTACTCCGTCTGATCACAATTTACAAGTAGATATCAGTGGCTTGTGAGCTGAACAGCACTCAGGATTTATCCAGACGTAATATTTCATCTGAACCAATCTCTCAGAGTTTCTAATCGGCACCGAGGTCTTAAGCAGTTCCATATAACCCATAGTACGATGCTAACATACAGCAAGTCCTCAGACCAAAGTCCTGAGTACCACATACTCTCTCCGATAGTTTCACCGAGAGTGAGTAAACATCCCAGACAATGCATAACTTTTTCTAGTAAACACTACAGGGCAGATAGTTGGGATTCATTATTAGCAGTCCTATCTGGCATTGAAAGAGGTCTTCAGAATTCAGGAGCCAGTAGTGTGAAGGCTTGGCTGCTATGGCTGAAGTCTTCAAATGAGCCAAAGAAAGGCAAAGAGCATTTGGAGTATAAGATCGATTATGACCACATACTTAAATTGGCTCTATGTAACGACGCTTCACGAGCTTCTTCCGCGTTCCAGGGTTCTATTTCTAACGATATCTGTAATAATAGAATAAAATGTGTTAGCTGACGAACGAGTACAAGTAAAATGAAATAGATAAAATTGAGATTTACAGAGAAGGTGTGATATTATACTAAAGCCCTCAACAAATCTAGCATCTCAATAAAAAAATCTTATAAATTGAAGTAAAAAAAAAAACAAAGCGCAACTATCAATTACTTCCCGGTCGTTGAACAAAAAAATCATCGCTTTAATTTAAATTTCTCTATTTATTATTTAGTTGTATGCATTTTCTCACTTTCTACGATTCTAGCACTCTTCCTTGCCACAAAGTTTTGCATCCTGCCCAAGCCATTCGACACACATGCACGCACGCACGGCAAACTTAATTCCCTTCCCCTTCTGCTGTTCAAAAATTTGGAATTTATTCCATTTCCACACACTCTCTCTTGCTCTCCTTTACTATCTGCATTCTGATATTACACGTAAAAAGTTCCATATAGTTCTCATGTTTGTTTCGTGTGTGTGTGTGTGTGTATGAGTGTGTATTTTCTGTTTGTTTGTTTGTGTCACTTAATAATTATCATCGAAATTCTATGCTTGGCTTTCAGTGCCGCTTTCCGCCACTAGCAAATACAGTCCAACTGCCACCGCCTAAACAGGCTTGCGCACGCACACAGGTTTAGGTTATGTGCCTTCTACTACCACCTGAACCCTCAGAATTTGTTTCTGTTTTGTATGATCATATTAAATGAGCTTCATGAAGACGCCAATTTTTGGCTACACCTCGACTATAACTTCATCGCACCACCACCGGCGAGCTTGTACCGACAGGGGAGCGAATTCCAATATAGTAGCCATCGAATGTATCATTTAGTTTTATTACCAGATTCTTGTACTTCTCAATATGTGTCAAATAAGGAAGGTATGAAACATACACACACACACATATAGAAGATCTTTAAATATCTTTTGCCAACGCCATGAGGGATGTGTCCGCTACCTACGCTACCGAAAATGGTAGCGTACTATCAAACCTGACCCCCCAAGCACACAGCACAACTACCCACCATTACGCTGGTATCTACTAGGATTCCATTTTTTTCCACTGCAGGACAATCGGAGGGAGAGAGGGTGACCTTTCTGCTTCTACCTTCTGCTAACCGCTACTATATACAGTAAGTTTTTTTTTATTAAAAGAAAAACACATCTTGAGGAGGTTTTGCTCTGTGTTTCGGTATGCTACAGCAGCTTGTATAGACGTGTACAGCATGAGCTAGCTCTCCTTGCCCTGTCTTTCGGAGAACCACGGCACTCAATCCCTCCCTAACGTAAGTATGCTAACAATCTACACATCCTACAGCATCTCGGCAAAACGAACGTAACACACGTGGTCTTGGCTTAAAAGAAAAAAACTTGCTTTAAAACAAAAGCTCATACATTACACCTGTAGTAGTAGTAGTGCAATTAGCGGCACAGTTAGGTTCGCTCGCAATCACAAAAAAACTGCTTTTGTTTATACTTTTTTTGTGTGCGCTTGATTTTGCTCCGTTTAAACGTTTTAAATAAAACCTTAAAGTGCCGAGTTCCGTTTGCGTAGTAAAACTTAAACCTTATCGTTTGTGCGGCACACACGTTTAGCTGTACAATTTAAAATAATTATTTAAAAAAAAAAGCAAAACAAAACGTAAGCACATCCTGCTGCTCGACCCTAAATTGTGCTTCCGCCGCGTGCGGGATGATGATACTACATGTTTTGAACACAATACTTGAAAGATTCGGTAAAAACGCTAACAAATTCCTTGCTCCTACCACCGCACGCCTTGATTAAAGCTAAAACAGCCCTAGTAAATGATTGCTTTCACTCATACTTTGTGTTTGACGTGTGTTTTTTTTTCTTTTTTTGTTAAATCTTTGTTCCGATCTCTCTTACTCTCTCGGTCCGTCCTATTAGTCCCCCTCGATTCTTACCGAGGTTTTATTCTTTACACGTTTGCGGTAACTAGTTTTTAGTGTCTATAATTATGAATAGTGTATGCGTGCGAATAGAGTTGAGTTATTCCATTTCTTATCGGTCCGCTCGGCCATACAGCCGTGCTCCAGTAGCCGGGAAGATAGAGCTGCTATTTACGTTATAATTGATTAGTACATGTGAGTATGCAAAACGGCTGCTAAAAAGGGCTGCTTCCTTTTCAACCATTCGAATATTAAGAGTTTCATTTTTTAACTTCCTTTTTAAGTAC